>NC_091357.1:17153333-17275833 GCF_038502225.1 Cherax quadricarinatus
TTTATGCTGGTAATGAACTTTTATTCTAAAGAATTTACCTTGCAGGTTCTTCCCAGAGTCTGCCTGGAGTGCGTTCTGAATCTATACCCACACGTACCAGTCCCAGATCAAGTTCATTTTGTGAGTATATTTAGGAATTAATTTGTGCTGCCCTTCCTTGGATGTAATCAGATGTAATCAGGTTTTGTTTCATTATTCTTTTCTTTACCTTCTTGCCTTCAATAGATTCAGGTTACGTTTGATAGAGTACGTATTTTGAAGTTTTAACCTTGCAAAGCCATTTGAAAGGAAGTATCTTTCAGGAAAGAATGAATTTTGTACTATGCAAGAGTTGTTACTAATGAATGTTTATCTTGATGGAGTTAGTACAGAGTTAGTTTTTAAAAAAACTAAATATTACAACATGGTAGCATATACAACCTAAAGATAAAATACTTAAAATTATTTATGCACATGTAATGTTCGTATAAATTTTATATTTCCAGATTCAAAATGTCGTCAACTGTGGTGCCAGCCCCAGACAGAGAAAATACCAGTGCTCATTTAGGAAACAAGATGAAGCAGTTTCAAGGAACTGGTAGCCACAGTAAATATGGTAGGTTTTAAAAAAGTAAACAAATTTGGTAATATTATATGGTGCATTAACCAGTAAAGTGAGTTTTTCTCCTATCCTGTTAATGTTTTATGCTGTTTCTTGGTAATCCAGTCTTTTATGTACTGTATGCAGTTAATGAATTGCCAACAGATTTCAGGGAGTCATCAAATGAAAGTAGTGGTAATTGCTGACATTTGCTAGATATTAGCCAGCTAGCATTGCCTCTGTTTACCTAGAAGTTGGCCAGCTGTTAAATGTCAGTCTAGAGAAGAAACTCTTAAGGATCTGTGGAAATAAGCCACACTGCTTGGGTTTCTTGGGTCATCCTCGGTTATTAACCCTCTGGGGGTAAATAATCCAAAGAAACACTGGAATGCAATATGTTCTACATTATAATGACTCCTTATCCAGTGGAAATAAATTCGTGGATGCATATTGGACAATATATTTTCCATAATGTTGCATTGCTAATTGCAGTATGCACTATAAGGGCATAATTAATGTAAATATTTTTTAATTCCTTAGTCCATTTTAGGATGCTAAGGGTGTAATAGCTTAAGTCTGGTGTTACTTTGGCATTATTCTAGTGTATACTGCTCACTGTATTCATTTTGTATGTCTGAGTGTCTTTCATTTGCAGAAAGGCTTATTGAAAATTTGCTCATATTTTGTCAACTTCAGCTGCTGTAATTTTAAGACTAGTATTAGTATTCCATAAAGGGTAGTCATACAAATTGGTGGTAAAAATTTTACTAATATATACATGTGCTAATTTTCTTCTTTGCAACAGGAGCATTGCCAACTGTGACCAGTCATGCACAGAAAAAATTTGGCCTGCCAATAGGGGGTTCTCAAACTGGTCAGCGATCATTTGGAGACATCAGTAACAGAATTGGCACAGTGGCTACTAAAAACCAGAGTGCTGCCAATAAAAAAATTCAAAACCAGTCTGCAAATGAGAGTAAGTATTAGGGGTGTGCCAAATTATTGGTCTTGGTGGGTATTGGCTATTTTTTTGGATATCAGTATTGGAAAAAAAAGTTGCCAATACTAGACACTTAAATAGTAAAATTTACACTACTGCACAATTGTGCAGGTTACACCTCGCACACTCGCTCCCAACAATGGCATGTTGCAGACACTGCCTCAGAATCATTTTCCAGATCACAAACATCAGCAGCATCCAATAATTGCTGATTATTCATGTTACCACAGACCTGGTGTACAGGAATTTTATATTTCTGAAAATAAATTATGAAATGTTTTTATCATTCCAGATTGGCAAAGTTTCTCATCTTCCACTGAAAAGAATTTACAACCAGAACCTGAATTCTTCCCTGAAATAACAGAAACAGAAGGTGAAATGTTTTATACTTTTTCTCATTTTGTCTACACTGTTACTGTGCAACTGCTCAGATGTCAGTATTGTATTAATAATTTTTTTCCATTGGTTGTAGTACACACTGTCTTCTCTTGGATGTAGTTTCAGCAGTCTATAACTGAAGAAATATTTTTCTCTTCTCCTTTTCATACAACTCTTCCATAGTTTGCTATTATGGTCTCTTGTTCCAAATCATTCTTGCACCCCAAGTGATACCTGTTAAGTGTGCAGACATGGACATTTGCTAGTTGTGCTCTGCAACCTTGTTGCCAGGGGTAATGCTGCAGTTTTTTTGTATACTTTTCTTGTTAAAGTTAAATGTATTTTTATTGGTTTCTGCAAGTCTAATCTAGCCTAAAATAGAGAATGGTATTTCTAAAGAAATGTAAAAATAGTATTTCTAAATTAATGTAAAAGGACAGGTTTTCTGTTCTCCATTGATACCAGTAAATCTTATATTTCTTTATTTTTTTTCCTTTAAGATTTTTGTTTGGTTTAGTTTTTTCACTCCTGTCTAGGAATTGAGGTATTTTTAAAGTCTTCAATTTTCATAATTCATATTTTGCCAACTTTGCAATCCATTCTGTATCATTAGTTTATTTTTTCATTTACACATTTAGTTTATTTTTTCATTTACATTTTTTTTTTAACCACCTGTCACTAAAGCTATTTTAAATTTAGCAAAATTAAATATTAGCATAAGTGTTTGTAAATAACACACTGGGGATAACTTGTTTATAATTGCCCTGGTTGATTTCCCAAATGCTACCACATTTTTAATTTTCTTGACTAAGTTTTGGTTGCATCCACAATTTTTGTTACTGTACCATAGGTCTGGTGCTTTTAAGATTGTCCTAACCTGTAACATAAATGAAATCTTTATAAATTTAGTGTGAACACCCAACAGGCTTGTGAGTGTTGTAGGAGCAAGTTGAGGCAAGTGATTTTTTTGTGACTTGGTGCATTGTTGGAGTTTGAGAAAAGTAACATTTATGAAGGGATTCAGGGAAACTTGTTGGCTGGACTTGTTCTAGAGGTTGTAAGTACATCTCCTACACTCTGAAGGCATGGTGTTGGAATATTGCAGTGTGAAGGGTCATCTGAACTATGATGTTGGCACCCTTCTGGCAAGACAGTGATTGAATGAGTGTTTACTTAACACTTTGACAGTTGCAAGCCCCTTTCTGAAACTGTCATTCTACGTCGCAAAAATTTTGGAAAAAAAGAAATTATTTTTTCTTGTGAAATGACAGAGACTTTTCCCGATGGTAATGACGCCAAAAGTACGAAATTTGGTTGAAAACTCGCGGAATTACGCTCCCGCGAAGTTAGCGGTCTCGGCAACATATATGCATCATCAATTTCGCTAACTTGAGCCCTGTTTTTGGCCAATTCCATTGTTCCAGTTGACCAAACTCATAGCCATTTCTTTAGAACTCCATTTTTTTTTCTATCAATTGAGTACAAGAAACTGCCCATTTACTGATTTGAACTACCCAATAAAGTGGTCAGAAATTGGCAATTTGGCCAATTTCACACAAATTAAAAAAGATGCCAATTTCAAAATAGGGTCCAGAATAAACATTTTAGACATTCTTGGCACTAAAATAACATGTCCTCTGTTCATTAGTCACATCTCTAGGCCTCTCTTATATTACTATTGCTTTCAAGCGTGCGTGAGCGTGTTAGATAGGAGTGAATGGAGACGAATGGTACTTGGGACCTGACGATCTGTTGGAGTGTGAGCAGGGTAATATTTAGTGAAGGGATTCAGGGAAACCGGTTATTTTCATATAGTCGGACTTGAGTCCTGGAAATGGGAAGTACAATGCCTGCACTTTAAAGGAGGGGTTTGGGATATTGGCAGTTTGGAGGGATATGTTGTGTATCTTTATATGTGTATGCTTCTAGACTGTTGTATTCTGAGCACCTCTGCAAAAACAGTGATAATGTGCGAGTGTGGTGAAAGTGTTGAATGATGATGAAAGTATTTTCTTTTTGGGGATTTTCTTTCTTTTTTGGGTCACCCTGCCTCGGTGGGAGACGGCCGACTTGTTGAAAAAAAAAAAAAAAAAAAAAAAAAAAAAAAAAATTTACTGTTATGCAGACTACTGCATTATTGTAAAAATGGTATAAATAACATCGGTGCACTAGTGAAAGAATATTAGACTACCCAGTTGACATGTATTGGACATAAGAACATAAGAAAGAGGGAACACTGCAGCAGGTCTACTGACCCATGCGGAGCAGGTACACCCCCCCCCCCCCCCCCCAGATTAGCCCAATGACCCACCCAGTCTGGTCACCTCCACTTGAGGAAGGAGCACAGCACCAGACCCAGCAGCACAAGCTAGTCAGGTCCAACTCGCACCCACTCGTGTATTTATCTAACCTATTTTAAAAATTCACAACGTTTTAACCTCAATAACTCTACTCGGGAGTTTGTTCCACTCGTCCACAACTCTATTACCAAACCAGTGCTTTCCTATATTCTTCCTGAATCTGAATTTTTCCAACTTGAAACCATTGCTGCGAGTCCTGTCTTAGCTGGAAATTTTCAGCACACTATTTACATCCCCTATTTACACTAGTGAAAGAATACAGTGGACCCCCGCTTTACGATCACCTCCCAATGCGACCAATTATGCAAGTGTATTTATGTAAGTGCGTTTGTACGTGTATGTTTGGGGGTCTGAAATGTACTAATCTAATTCACAATATTCCTTATGGGAACAAATTCGTTCAGTACTGGCACTTGAACATACTTCTGGAATGAAATAATATCGTAAACCGGGGGTCCACTGTATTAGACTCCCCAGTTGACGTGTATTGGACGTGTGATGTGATTTGCTTACTCTTGAACATTGGTAAAAATCGAACATTTCCGCTACTTCGAGCTCAATTTCAAAGTCTTTGTCATCGTGAAACTAATCAAAATCGTCTCTGTCTGCAGTGTGTTTTTCATTTTATCACGCGAGACCATGAAGACGAGAACACAGCAATAATTACTGTGTGAAAATACACCTCAGTCGGCGTTTTAATCCAAAAAAAGGTCAGTTTTTTTTTCTCATTATGCAGTGCGTGCTGCAGGATTTTTTTATGTGGTACACACTGACCACACAGACCCAGTCTCTTGCATGTGGGCCTACCAGCTTTCTCCTGCTTGATTTGAAGCCGCTAGAATTATTGAGTATATATACGTCCAAAACACTGGCTCGTAAGATGTATATATATGACCAAAACAGTCAAAGGGTTAATTGGGTTACCTTTCCTCAGTGGGAGACAGCCAATGTTAAAAAAAGTTTCCTGTGCTTTCTGATTTTTTTTTATAAAATGAAGCTATTTGGTAGTGAATATTCTTGATTTTTTTCTTGTATAAAGCTTGTTTTTTTTTTCTGTGATGAAGGCTAATTAAATTTCCTCTTCCAGATTACTTTGACATTTTTCCATCGTCCCTCCATTTTTCGGATGAACACCTCTCGCAGCTCGTTAAATTCTGGGAATTGTGCCGTCTACCTGAATTGAGCACTCTTCCTTCTGCCATTCAGAGTTCGCCCCCAAGGCATCTTTCATTGAGTAGCGTTCAAGGCAAGTTAAAAATGATGTATTTAACACTGGTATAGTATCTCTGTCTTAATCTACATGTTGGAGTAAACTTCTAAGTTTTGTAATTTGTATTCTTCTATCTCTTATACCTTGAAGTAACTATTTTTGAGTTTCTTTTTTGGGTCACCCTGCCTCTGTGGGAAACAGCCTACGTGTTAAAAAAAAAATCGGGTGTGAAAGTAGTGATAGTATTGGTATTTGTTTAAAAATAAGCATCAGTATCGTTGAGTGTCTGCTAATTTTCAATGTAAGTATTGGTGCCAGTATCAGCCTAAAATTGAGTATCAGCCTCTGCAATAATGTTAGTATTGCCCTATCCTTGACTATAACTGTCCTGCCAAGTGAGTGTAAAACGGAAGCCTGTAATTTTTTACATGGTAGGATTGCTGGTGTCTTTTTTTTTTTTTTTTTCTCGTAAACATGCAAGATTTCATGTGTCTTGCTACTTCTATTTACACTTGGGTCACACTACACTTGCATGTACAAGCATATATATACACACCCCTCTGGCTTTTGTATTTTCTTACTAGTTCTTGTTTATTTCCTCTTATCTCCATGGGGAAGTGGAACAGAATTCCTCCTCCGTTAGCTATGTGTGTCATAAGAGGCAGCTAAAATACTGGGAGCAAGGGGTTAATAACCCTTTCTCCTGTATATACATATTATTAAAGTTAAAAAGAGAAACTTTTGCTTTTCTTTTTGGGCCATCCTGCTTTTGTGGGATATGGCTGTTTTGTTGAAAGAAGATATAAATATGTAGATAGAAATGTATATTTACTCTATGGGGTAGTGGAAAAGAATCTTTCCTCCATAAGCAATGCGCGTCTTAAAAGGGAACTAAAATGCTGAGAGCAAGAAGCTGAGGAGAGGTTGTCGAGGTAGTTAGGTCATTTAGAGAAGTTGGCATAGTGTATCAATCTGTAGTGGAGGGAAGGTTGGGTAGGGGTTGCCCTTGGAAAGGTTGGAGGGAAGAGGTAAAGACTGTTTTAAAGTTTTGTTGCATGGAAAAAACTTCGGCTAACATAAATCTAATGCAAAAATGGGTATAATGAGGTGCTTTGATGCTGGTGAGGGCTCTTGAACCAGGGAATTGGAGTTACCATTTCCTTGGCTCAAACTTGGTTGCCTTTCATTCCCCATTCACTGTAAGACTAGATTTTAATGCTTCTCCATAAATTTTATATTAATAGGGAAACTTGTGATATCTTTTCCTAAACAATAACACATGCTAAATTAGTGTCAGAAATGTATACTGTACCTAAATCAATAAAATTTTTACCCTCAGATAAAGAGCCTGTCTATTTGGAGCCGGTCTTGGAGGAGATATACGACTTGCCACCACCACCATGGG
Source organism: Cherax quadricarinatus (assembly GCF_038502225.1). Taxonomy (NCBI): domain Eukaryota; kingdom Metazoa; phylum Arthropoda; class Malacostraca; order Decapoda; family Parastacidae; genus Cherax; species Cherax quadricarinatus. The sequence continues at coordinate 17,160,267 of NC_091357.1, forward strand.
AATAAAAATACATGGATGAAGATCAAATTTAAAGCATGAAGGTGTGTTTGTGGCACAGTGAATTTTTTGTGTATTTTAAGCAAGACTACTGTCGTATGTGAACGGTGTACTGTATCTAGAACTTTACTACACAATTGTAAACTGATTTCTTTTATTGGGTACTGTATTAAAACCTGTAATCCATAGATGCTGTGTTCGAGCATTGTTTTAAGCATCATGCATCGGCATAATTTGCCACAAAAATAACACCAGATTTCTTAGTTGCATGTCCCATCACTTAGTTTCATATGATTCTTTTTATTTTGTTACCCAAGTAATTTCTTTCACTATTTGTTTAAATTTGTATTCACCAAATATTTTTGGGTTTATTAAGTTCTAAATTGTATGGCATTTTTTCTCAAATGCAAAACTGAAATACTCATTCTATTAAAAACTCGGTGTTCTTTAAAGCAGGGTATATTTTCAGTAAAGATAAAAAGTGCAGCTTTATATTTTTGTCTCATTGCAGGGAAAAATTAAAAATTCAGGTTTCAGGGATACCAAAGAATGTGTACAGTGCTTAGTCTAGTTTTCACACTGTTGTAAAAGACTAATATAAGATAGGCAAAGTCTTATTATTCTTGTCCTTGATGCTTGTGACCTTATCAATGGCTAATGTATTATCCATTTTTTTTTTTTTCTAATTTTTAAGGGTGCCTTACATGGAAAAAAATTGCCTGTTCTTACAAATAAAGCCTTTGGTAGTTTTGTTGTATAAACAAAAAAATAAAAAAGGATGCATCTTTTTGAAAAATGTTTTTATTTGAAAAAATAATTAAGTGGATGAGTTTGCATTCTCTACTTTTTCAGCCTTTGTTTTCCCTTGGCAAACAAATTGCATTTTATTAATGGTAAGTGGCATTTTTAAATGTAAATATGCAACTGCATTTCATTGACATCGTTGTTAAGACTTGTATCATTATTTTTACTAACTTTTTTATATTTTGTATTTTTATTTTAGTTATAGGTATAACACTTTGTAATAGTGAGCACTTTGTAATACACTGTACTGTATGTATAAAATAAATACTGCTAATATTGATATAACTGAACCTTTTTCAATGTGTACTATAGACATGCATTAATGCTGAATTTTGGTGATGCCCTTATAATCCAGAAAGAAATTATCTGGAATTCTAAGGTACAGTATTCACAATTCTCAGACTTCCTGTCACTTATTACACTTTGTAGTTACTAAATGGACTTAGTTGCACATTGTCCCTGGGAGATTCACTTAGAATCTACCAAAGAAAGTTTGCTTACATTATATTAACTGTGTTGTTCGTGCCCTGCAATAATGTCTTGAACCTCCAAGTTAATGGAAGAGACTTATTCTTCCTAAGAAAAATTGTTCATGGAGAAATGCCAACCCTATAGGGGTCGTGCAGCACCTGTGGATTGGAAGGTAATCAGGATTGATTGATGAAGGGAAGGGTAGCTCCCATTTACTCATCAAAAGATCTTTACCAGAAACCCCACCCTCTAGTGGGGGTTCCTGATACCAGTGAAATGTTCTTCATCCAAGGAATTAGACCTGTCTTTTTCTTGGATAAATAATTGCTGCCCCTTCCCAAGGCACTGCAGCGCTGTATAGCTCTTGTGGCTTAGCGCTTCTTTTTGATTATAATAATAATTCCCAAGGCACTGTATCCCCCTACCTCTGTGGATTTAGCTCTTCACTCTAAACAATTTTGCACATAGTAATCCCTATTCTCTCGCATCATCCTCACGGCTCTGTAGAACCTATATAGGTTGCATGCATAATTTTTAATACAGTAGCACAAAAAAGCACTCTGAAAGGAAAGTAAACAGATTGATGGGTAGGGGAGGTACTCTCTCCCTTTATCCATATTGCTGCCAATGATGGCACCAATACATGGCTTAGGGCTGCTGTCTGGTTGATAGGGAAGGGTAGGAAACTTTTGTTGTGCATAAAACTCGGGCACATATTGTACAGCATAGGACTAAACCTGTACTGCTTACACCTAGTTCGAGCAGGCAACCCTGAACTCTTCAGGCATTTGAATGTGCACACCCTACAAGGGATCTACTACCGTGATGCTTGTACAGGATTCTTTATCCAGAGAATTGGAAAGACTGCCTCCTTGGATTGAACCTGCTTGCCTTTTATTTCCCAGATGCTGCATTACCCCTGTGGGCATAGCACTTCCCACATAACTATAATAATGAATGCACACTTTCCTGAGTTAAGGGTTCTGAACCTATAGGAACAAAATCTACAATTTATAAGTTTACCATATGTGTAGTATGTAAATTTTAAAGACTATTGGAGTGTAAGCTGTTTATATAATAGTCACCTGTCTTCTGTACCTTTTTTTTTTTTTTTGTGCTTTTTCTTTCCTTCCTCATAGCAGCTAGTTGATGAGCAGGAACAATATACAGTAGTTCACTGGTGAAACCCTTATGCTATCAAGCAACAGTTCCTAAGTTTGATTCCAAGAGTGGGGAGGTGAGAAAGTTTTATGCCTCTCCATGCCAAGCAGTAGAAATAGATAACTACTGGTATATAATAACCCACTTTAGTGAGCAGCATCCATAAAAATGTTTCTCGACAAATGTCAAAAAAAAATATCTTGACATTTGCACCCTGATCAAAATGCCATGTGTAAGAAAAATTATAACTTGCTGCAAGTATTCAGATGTTGAGTAAAATGTTTAAGCAAATAGCAATGTATAATAAAAAAAAATTAGAGGTAGTGCCTTCATACCAAGAAACTATCTTGATTCAAGGAATAGGAGCTCCTGTCCTCTAAACTTGATTACCTCTCATTTCCCAGGCATTGTATAATCCCTACAGATTTAACCCTTTCCCACAGTGCTGTTTGACCCTTTTGGGTTTGGTGCTTTGTATAATTATTAATTAGAGCTTCCTCGTGAATATAATAATTCCCTCCCTCCAGGGAGGAGTTGCATAAAACCAGTACATAATCTGACAGCACAATCAGGTTCTTATCATCATTATTTTAGATACAGCACCAGCATGGAGCCCACACTTGAGAAAATACTGCATGCTTAAAAGCTAAGCAAAGTTCACAGATTTGTAGCTAGATTGGTTCCTTTGCTGATAGACCCTGATATGACCCTGGTGAGTCATACAGCTCTGATTAGCTGATCAAGTTGAAATATAAGGAGAGGCTCAAAGAAGTTTAACCTAATGCAATTGGAAGAGAAGTACCTGGGGAGATATGAAAATTACATGCAAGGTATAAAATAATTTCCCATTCCCAATTTGTGTAATAATTCCATTAAATAAACTACAGGGGCAGATTAGATAGTGCAGGGTGAATTATACAATGAAGTTGCAATAATAATGAATTGGCTACTTGCAATGCAGATGATGCCTTGATTCTGGAAGGCTCATGCTCCCATCAAGGAAGGTCCTTTGATGATGAGGAGCTCTTGATCCAAGAAGCTTAATTTATACTCTTCCTTTGGATCAAACCTAAATGCCTTCCATTCCTCAGGTGCCATATGACCCCTATGGGTCTAGTGCTTACCTCTGATAAAAAAAAATAATGGTCAAACTCAGTTACCTTTTAATCACGAGTCATTGTTCCCCTCAAGGGAGGTGCCTTTATATTTGGATGTGTTCTTGTTCAAAGGAAGTGGATATATATTTCTCTTTGGATTGATTATTATAATTATTGGGGAGCACTAAACCCATAGGGTTATACAGTGCATGTGGGGGGAATGGAAGGTATTCGGACTCAATTCAGGGAAGTGGAGCACAGATCTAATTCCCTAAATCTAGAGTCCCTCGCCACCATCAAGGAACCTCCCTTGAGGCGTCTTTGGATTGAACCTGAGTGCTTCCCCTTCCCATGCCCTGTATGATCCCTACGGGTTTAGTGCTTTTTCCTTAAGTAAGTTTATTCAGGTATACACAAATACAGTTACATAGATTATCATACATAGCAGGATATGTGTAGAGAGCCTAGGATGACCCAAAAAAGTCAGACAGTGACTTATTTCTTGACCCAGGGAACTGCAGTTACACTCCTTGCCCTTTGATCTAACCTGATTATGTACTCCCATATCCAAAGTTGTGTGTGACCCCTTTGAGTTTAGAATTCCCTGCATTGTATGACCCATTTTGGTTTACACTTCCCCAGGAATATCTTAATACTTCAGGATGACCTGTTAGGCAGGCGTGCGTGAGCGTGTTTGATAGGAGTGAATGGAGACGAATGGTATTTGGGACCTGACGATCTGTTGGAGTGTGAGCAGGGTAATATTTAGTGAAGGGATTCAGGGAAACCGGTTATTTTTATATAGCCGGGCTTGAGTCTTGGAAATGGGAAGTACAATGCCTGCAGTCTAAAGGAGGGGTTCGGGATATTGGCAGTTTGGTGGAATATGTTGTGTATCTTTATACTTCTATGCTTCTAAGCTGTTGTGTTCTGAGCACCTCTGCAAAAACAGTGATATGTGTGAGGTGAAAGTGTTGAATGATGATGAAAATATTTTCTTTTTGGGAATTTTCTTTCTTTTTGGGTCACCCTGCCTCAGTGGGAGACGGCCAACTTGTTTGTTGAGGTGGTTTGGTCATTTAGAGAGAATGGATCAAAGTAGAATGACATGGAAAGCATATAAATCTATAGGGGAAGAAGGCGAGGTAGGGGTCGTCCTCAAAAGGATTGGAGAGAGGGGGTAAAGGAGGTTTTGTGGGTGAGGGGCTTGGACTTCCAGCAAGCGTGCATGAGCGTGTTAGATAGGAGTGAATGGAGACGAATGGTACTTGGGACCTGACGATCTGTTGGAGTGTGAGCAGGGTAATATTTAGTGAAGGGATTCAGGGAAACCGGTTATTTTCATATAGTCGGACTTGAGTCCTGGAAATGGGAAGTACAGTGTCTGCACTTTAAAGGAGGGGTTTGGGATATTGGCAGTTTGGAGGGATATGTTGTGTATCTTTATACATATATGCTTCTAAGCTGTTGTATTCTGAGCACCTCTGCAAAAACAGTGATAATGTGTGAGTGTGGTGAAAGTGTTGAATGATGATGAAAGTATTTTCTTTTGGGGATTTTCTTTCTTTTTTGGGTCACCCTGCCTCGGTGGGAGACGGCCGGCTTGTTGAAAAAAAAAAAAAAAAATATATATATATATATATATATATATATATATATATATATATATATATATATATATATATATATATATATATATATATATATATATATATATATATATATATATATATGCAAAACAACCACTCTGAAAGAATAGAGAAATTCCAAGCGCTTTCGTGACTACTCACATTATCAAGGAACTAGTTCCTTGATAATGTGAGTAGTCACGAAAGCGCTTGGAATTTCTCTATTCTTTCAGAGTGGTTGTTTTGCATGTTCTGAAATCACCTGTTTACTGTGATCTTATTGCATATATATATATATATATATATATATATATATATATATATATATATATATATATATATATATATATATATATATATATATATATATATATATATATATATATATATGTGTGTGTGTGTGTGTGTGTGTGTGTGTGTGTTTGTGTGTGTGTGTGTGTGTGTGTGTACTCACCTAATTGTGGTTGCAGGGGTCGAGATTCAGCTCCTGGCCCCGCCTCTTCACTGATCGCTGTGTGTGTGTAGATAGAGAGAGGGGGGAAAAATCGTTGTAAGCAGAAATCAGGGAGAACCTTGAGTTTTCCCTGAAGCAAGTTTATTCTTTTCTCTGAGGATGAGGGTCCCTTGGACAGTTCCAAAGGTGGTACCTCCCTATATTTTATATACGTACGTACATATATATAAATTTTTCTACCTGTCATTCATTAACGCATATTGTTCTTCAAATTTCTATATATTCTATCGACTTCGTAAAAACTTTGTAAAATAAAAATGATTCCACAAGTACATTATCATGCTAAAATTACTTAATAAATGTACTTTAACATACCAATTATTTAAGACAGTACAAAATAGAATTAAATTTTACAAATAAAGGAAGTCGAGGGTTGAGGAGCTGCAGAGTCAGAGGAAAACAAACATGACTGCTGACCGGGAGCAATGTCTCTCAGATTATCGTCGGAGGCTGATAGAGCACCGCGAAGTCGACTCAAAACTAAGGAAGTGTAAGTAAATGTAGCTAGATGGAGTCGAGTATGTGTTTCTGTCAGCCTAACGGAAGAAATACGTTCAGTGACAGGGCGGACCCCAACTGTCAGTGCAGTACAACTTTATTTCTTTCCGCAGTATACGAAATGTAGTTTGTTAGGTAAGACACATATGCAACAGTTAGACAACTTTATTCCGAAACGTTTCGCCTACACAGTAGGCTTCTTCAGTCGAATACAGAAAGTAGGCAGGAACAGTAGAGATGTGAAGACGATGTAATCAGTCCATCACCCTTAGAGTCGTAGAATTTGAGGTTGTCAGTCCCTCGGCCTAGAGAAGTTCAGTTCCATAGTCAGGAACTATCTGATAGTTCCTGACTATGGAACTGAACTTCTCTAGGCCGAGGGACTGACAACCTCAAATTCTACGACTCTAAGGGTGATGGACTGATTACATCGTCTTCACATCTCTACTGTTCCTGCCTACTTTCTGTATTCGACTGAAGAAGCCTACTGTGTAGGCGAAACGTTTCGGAATAAAGTTGTCTAACTGTTGCATATGTGTCTTGCCTAACAACCTGTCGGTATTGTATACCATTTTGATGTTCATCTCGAAATGTAGTTTACATGTAATCAAATATTGTTAACCACAAAGGAAAGCCATTAACATGCAGTGCATTTAGCTGTTTTATTTTGAATTTTTAGGTTTATTTTATTCGGATTCTTAATCCAGAGAGTTAATGACCCAGAATAATAATATTTCTACCAGTACATGTACAAGGTATACAGACCATAGCTGACATCAATGACATACTACTATATAGAAAGCCCCTTGTTATGCAGTTCATGTCGGGCAAAGTAGGTCAATTTTGTCCCAGGATGCGACCCACACCAGTCAACAAACACCCAGGTGATTATCAAATGGTATACAATACCGACAGGTTGGTAGATAAGACACATAGGCAACATTTGGGCAACTTTATTCCGAAATGTTTCGCCTACACAGAAGGCTTCTTCAGTCGAGTACAGAAAGTAGGAGGGAGCAGTAGAGATGTGAAGACGATGTAATCAGTCCATCACCCTTGAAGGCGTAGATTTGATGTTGTCAGTCCCTCAGCCTGGAGAAGTTCTGTTCCAAAGTCTGAAACTAACTGAAGATCAAGCGACAGTGTTGAGACTTAGTAGTATTTAAGTCTCAACACTGTCGCTTGATCTTCAGTTAGTTTCAGACTTTGGAACAGAACTTCTCCAGGCTGAGGGACTGACAACATCAAATCTACGCCTTCAAGGGTGATGGACTGATTACATCGTCTTCACATCTCTACTGCTCCCTCCTACTTTCTGTACTCGACTGAAGAAGCCTTCAATGTAGGCGAAACGTTTCGGAATAAAGTTGCCTATGTGTCTTATCTACCAAACACCCAGGTACCTATTATTACTGATGGGTGAACATGGACAACAGGTGTAAGGAAACGAACCCGGACCCTCACCACATGAAGTGAGACTTGCCACCAGGCCACGGGCCACCAGCCACTATGTTTGGCTTCCATTTAGATGTTTTGATGCTCTTCCCCAAGATGCAACCCATAACACTGGCCCAACACTTGTCAAATCTGAATAAAAACTAGACTCGGATACCTACTTACTGCTAAGTGAATATAATGCAGGAACACTAGTAGGATGTAGTATATCTAACATACATGTATCTATATTGTGATCTGATCTTATCTTTAATATTAATGTAAATAACTCACTTTACCTTATTCCTAGTTTATCTCTTTTTATTGTTTAAATAATAAGTTAATACAAGGACCCCAGTGGAAATAACGGTTATCCTGGGTAATCTACACATATACTGCTATGTATGATAATGTATGTAACTGTACTGGTGTGTACCTGTACCTGAATAAACTTACTAGGCCTATTGGCCCATGGTACACAGGTCCAGTTCACACCCACTCATGTACCTCTCCGACTTATGTTTAAAGTTACCCAAAGTTCCTGCCTCAATAACTCTACCTGGGAGTTTGTTCTACTCATCCACACCTCTATTACCAAACTAGTACTTCACAGTTAACATTCTAAATAAAAAAAATTCCAACTTTAATATATTGCTGCAAGTCCTATCTTGATTAGATACTTTCAACAGGCTAAGTGTATTCCCTGTATTCCTGTTTTCCATTTGTACACTTAAGTTTTTTTTCCCCTAATTCTGTGCCTTTCCAAAGAGTGCAAGTTCATTGTCTTTAGTTTTCTAATATACATGGAATCTTTTATCATCCTTCTCAGTGTATTTTTGAGTGCATTTATTTGCATCCTGTAATATGGAGACCAGAATTGAATAGAATAATCTAAATGAGGTCTATCCAAAGATATATATAACTGAAGTACAGTGTATAATCTTAGGACTTCTATTTATACTTCTTGAAATGAAGTTAAGAATTTTATTAGCTTTATTGCAAATACTTGTGCACTATTGTCTTAGCTTAAAATATCAGCCAACCAGTATGTCTAGTTCTCTTTTTATTCACTTTCCCTAAGATTTATATTGTTTAGTTTATATATGCCCTAGTTATTTCCTTTTCCTAGTGTTACACCCTTACATTGATTCGCATCTGCAGCTTCTCTGACCATAAACAGTAACTTGTCTGAGTTACATTAAGTGGACTTATTTTATCCCTAACTTATTCTAATATACCAAAGAGACTCATAGGATTGGTCTTGGATTCCTACTTTATGAAATATGATTATGGAAATTTACTTTTGTCAGGCATATACGTATGTATACAATGAATTTTAGAAAGATTACTTTTTGTTATTGCACACACTACACTTAATTTCTATACATAAAATAATACTGTACCTATGATTGTTAGGTAGCGTATGTGATTCTTCAAACCTAAATAGCCAAAATATTATTAAGATTTAAAAAAAATTACATGATAGAAATTAATTAAATTCAGATTCGTGATTGCCACAATAAAATTAGCTTAAAACCAGTTTGGTTTCTGAACTGAATATGAAGTTAAATTGTGTTAGCTAGTGTAATCTGAACAATATCTTGATCTGTCTTAAATACAATATACAGAAGGGCCCCACTTTATGGTGTTGTGCTAATATGGACATTTCAAATTTTGACCAAAACTTGCTATACGTTCCCCCCCCCTACCCCTTGACTAATACGGTCACTGCGCACCACTTGGTATGTTTACATTCTCCGTGAGCTCAGTTTGTTTCCATTATGTGTGGAAACTCCAAAATTTCAAGTGTGTGAAAGTTATTGCATATTTTATATATACAGTGGTACCTTGACTTAAGAGTTGAATCCATTCCGTGACCTAGCTTGTAACTCAGTTTGTTCGTATATCAAATCAATTTTCCTTATTGAAATTAATTGAAATGCCATTAATCTGTTCCAGCGGAATTCCTGCTCTCAGGAGGCAGGAGAAAATAATTCAATATAACGCTAATATAAACTCTATGGCTTATTTTTTTATCACAATTGATCTAATATGACATAATAAACAATATAAATAACATAGAAATGTGATATATACTCTAGAATGAATAAAATACATGTCATCATGTGACGAGTGGTGACGGCCACTCCCGATCTGACTAGATCTTCCCCTTCTGAAAACGGAGCATTTCTGAGGCTAACTGCACTTGATCACTAGTTTTGTAAGGAAAACAGTGTATTTATAAATAAGAAATAATGTATAAAAGCATAATAGAGATTGTAAAGAAATAAACTGGTTTTATGAAGTGTATGTAATTACCCTGGAGAATAGATGCTGGCGGAGGTGGAGGGTGGGCACACCTCGCTCATATTTATCCATGATTTCATTCTTTAAGTCATTGGACATCATCCTCTTTTTCTTCTCAGCACTGTCATTTGCACTTACTTTCTTAGGATCCATGGTTAGAAAAAAGAAATTTGGCAAAATAACTGCACAAAACACAAGCACAACACGAGAAATGCTTCCACGGTGAGGTAAACACGTGCGATGCTGAGCGGATGTTGTGGTGTTCGCTGTGCCAACTAGTGGCGGTGTTCTGAAGCTCGCTCATTACTCAGATTTTGGCCCGTAACTCAGAGCAAAAAATCAACCAAGGGACAGCTCGTAAATAGAAAAATTCGTATGTTGGGGCACTCGTAAGTTGAGGTTCCACTGTACTCTGATAATTATACTTATGTGTACCTGTACCTAAATAAACTTAGTGCTGGTGTGCAGGTACACATTAAAATCACTAAGTGTGTCTCACTAGTGTTGAAGAAACCTTAATAATAACAATGATTAAATGTCGTATACAGTAGTCCCACCAAATTCATGGGGGGGTTACGTTCCACAACCACCCGCAAATTTGGAAAAACCGCGAATTCTGCACGCGGTTAAAAAAATGCCTATAAATGCCTATTTTTATAGCTTAGACTCTAATTTCAAACTCAGCTTCATACATCACCCTTAAAAACAAAAAAAAATGTAAAGATAAACCCGTATACAGTACTGTACTGCTATGTCTCCCGCAGTGCTAGAATGTAAAATACCGATGTTACCCCCATATGTACTGTGATTCATGCAACCCCATTTTCTTTGTATATGTATGGTAAATATACGGTAATAATTTAATTTAGTCAAAGCATTATATTTTATGTGGAAATTTTGTTGAATTTACATTAATATTTATGTTACAAAATTATTAAATTATATTTTTCTTAATATTTAGTGTTAAAACACATAAAAAATTATACATTGCCACAACCCCCCCCCCCCCCCAAAAAAAAAAAAAATCCATGAATTTGTGGCTATTTATGCAAACGATTATTAATTAGGTTCTAAGGAAAAATCCACCAATTACTGAAGCCACTGTATATGTGATTGGGTGACAGTATATTAACCCTTTGAGGGTCGACAGGCCCTCTCCGAAACTCGTTCTCAGGGTCGGCCAAATTTAAAAAAAAAAAAAAAATTTTGTTTCTTATGAAAAGATAGAGAATCTTTTCCCGATCATAAAGACACCAAAAGTTTGAAATTTGATAGAAAACTTACGGAATTATGCTCTCGCAAAGTTAGCGGTCTCGGCGATGTTTACGCATCGGCGATTTTGCCCACTTTGAGCCCCATTTTCGGCCAATTTCACTGTACTAGTCGACACAAAACATGAATATTTCGCTAGAACTCCATTTTTTCTATCGAATGGGTGCAAGAAACCACTCATTTATGAAATTCAACTATCCAGTACAGTGGTCAGAATTTAGCAATTTTGCCAATTTCACACAAATTTCAAAAGATGCCAATTTCCGAATAGGGTCCAGAATAAACAAGAAAGACATTCCTGGCACTAAAATGACATTTCCTCTAGTCATTATTCACGTCTCAAGGCCCCTCTTATATTCTTTTGCTTTCCACTTTGAATTTTTATTTTCACAAAAAATATAAGATTTACTGTTATGCAGACTACTGCATTAGTGTAAAAAATGGTATAAATATTATTGGTGCACTTGTGAAAGAATATTAGACTCGCCAGTTGACGTGTATTGCACGCTTGGCACGATTTGTTTACTTTTGAAGTTTGGTAAAAATCGAACATTTCTGCTACTTTGAGCTCAATTTCAAGGCACCTTTCTTTGTAAAACCAGTCAAAATCATCTCTATTTCTGTAATATGTCTTCCATTCTATAAAATGAGACCAAGAAAACTAGAATACAACAATAAATACCATACGAAAATACACTGCAAAGTCGCTGATTTATTCAAAAAAAATGGTCAAAGTTTTTTTTTTCTCATTATGCACTGTGTGCTGCAGGATTTTTTTTAGACTGTGCACACTGACCACATAGACCCATTCTTTCATATGAAGGCCTACCAGCTTTCTCCCACTAGATTTGAGGCCGCTAGAATTTATGAGTACTAGTACGTCAAAAACCCCTACGCGTAAGACGTACTAGTACGACGAAAACCCTCAAAGGGTTAAACAAAACTGTTCTATATTAAGCTTCTTGGTGGACCTTAATTACAGTGAGAGAGGAGAAGAAAGAGTTAGACAAGCAATATGATAAGAGTGAGAATGACCTCAAGGCTCTGCAGAGTGTTGGCCAGATTGTTGGAGAAGTTTTAAAGCAGCTTACTGAAGAAAAATTCATTGTGAAAGCTACAAATGGCCCTCGTTATGTTGTGGGTTGCAGACGCCAACTTGATAAGGGCAAACTCAAGGTCAGTGTCAACTCTGTTTTAAATTGTAATTGTATTCGCTTTCATTAAGAGTTATGTTTAGCTTATAAATGCCCTAGTAATTTCAGATTCATTACTTTTTGATGTTTTGAGTTAGGTATGTAAATGTGTGTGTGTGTATTTATGCATATAATATCAAATAAATATAAATGTAAGAGTGTGTGCTCACTGAGTGAGTTTGGAGCATACATGTGAAATGGAACATTATTATTTTAGGACTATTAATAGTTTTGTTTTTGCATGTTAGACTATTTTACAGTTAAAGGTACTTTATATTGACTCCTAAAATTCCAGATTCATAGTACATATGGGCATTTAAATTACATGTATTAGTTAACTAAGTTTTCTGTTGTTTAGTCTGGTACACGTGTGGCACTGGACATGACAACTCTAACAATCATGAGGTACCTACCCCGTGAAGTTGACCCTCTTGTGTACAATATGAGCCATGAAGATCCTGGTGATGTCACATACAACAAAATTGGAGGTTTGGCTGAACAGATTCGTGAACTTAGAGAGGTAAGAAAACAGTGGCATGAACAGAGGAGAAACTGAAGTTTTAGGTTTATGCATAATTTTTTGAAAACTGCTTCCATCAAAGGACATGAGAGCAACTAATGAGACTTTATTGGCTTGATAATCTCTTGGAAAGGAAAATGTAGACATAATAACCATCTCATTAGTTGCTTTGGTGTCCTTTTACCAAACTTGTGTGTGTGGAGGCAAATGGTTTTTGGGACTTGACGAGCTGTTAGAGTGTGAGCAAGATAACACTTTGTGAAGGGATTCAGGGGAAACCAGTTTGCTGGACTTGAGCCCTGCAAGTGGGAAGTGCAGTGCATGCACTCTGAAGGAGGGGGTGGTAGTATTTGCAGTTTGGTGGGGCACTTGAATTGTATCTGCATGCCTCTGGCAAGACAGTGATAGTGAATGATGGTGAAAGTGTTTCTTTTTCAGGTCGCACTACCTCAGTAGGAGATGGCCAGTGTGTTAAAAAAAAAAAAAGCACCATTTCCATCTTGTTTTGGTGCACTTAAATTTTTTAGTTATTTGATGACAAGTGTCATCCTACCGATATTACCCCATTCCACAAAGGCAGCAGTTGTAAAAAAAACCTAGAGACCAGTAGCAGTAACATCACATAACAAAATCTTCAAATGGGTTCAAAGAAGCAAGATGGCCAATCATGTGGAATCACAACAATTGCACAACTCACAGCTCAGGGCATCACGAGTAGAGCAGGTGCTCATTACTTTCACAATTGTTAGACAATTACAATATGGTCCTGGATGAATTGGAAGACAGGCTAAATGCAAATGCAGTGTATGCTTATTTTGCAAAAGCTTATTTCTTCTTGAAAACTGTTCCCCTTTCTCCTACATAACACTAAATTGAACCTCACTTACCATATAAACTCTACTGCTTTATTAACATACATATTCCATACATTTGCAACATCTGCCGCATTTCTTCCTTGTCGACCCTATAATATGCCATTTTTAAATCCATGAATGCCAGTTTCCTAACCTTACCTGAGTATTGTTCACTTGTATGCTGCATTGTCAACATTTGACCCTTTTGCCTTATACAAAGTAATTATGCACTCTCTTTGCCAGTCCTTAGGTACATTTCCTATTTTTCATTCCTGTATTTAACAATACACAAACTACAGTACCAAATTAAAATTGCCTATCTGTCAACTACTACAAAACTATATCCCTACCTCCTTTAACTTCTCAGTAGTAATCTTGCTTATCCCAATTGCTTTACCCCCTTTCTACCCATGGAAATGTCATTTTGGAAAGCTATATTGTGACTTCCTTTTCATTACTTACAATTTGTCTCAGAATACATTATAAAATAAATTTCTGAATGTTATGTTTCTTTCAGGTAATTGAGCTACCTCTGCTTAACCCAGAACTCTTCCATAGAGTAGGAATCAATCCACCCAAGGGATGCTTGCTCTATGGACCTCCAGGTACAGGGAAGACACTCTTAGCACGAGCTGTTGCCTCGCAGCTTGATTGCAACTTTCTAAAGGTTTGTCATAACATGCATGTATATTTGTATGCTCAAAGACTTTTGTAAGGATTACTGATTCTACTGAATATAATACTGTATTAATTTGCATTAATAATTGAATACAGTGAACTTCTCTAGCTTGTTTTATAGAGATGAGGATTTGTTACTGTTAATATTACATTGGTTTGATAGGCCATTTGTTTGTGATTTTAAAAAATTATAACACTAGTTTGACGTTTTCTTGTTTTTAGCCCATGAATTATTTGTATACTTGGTGGTTTTAAGAGAAAAATAGTTTAATAGAGTGGAACCTCTGCTTGCGAGCGTGTCCACGTGCGAGTTTTTCCAAATATGAGCAGTCGATGGGTCGATTTTTTTCTTCCATACGCGAGCAAAATTTCCACAAGCGAGCAGACCTCAAGGCAGGTTCCTTGACACTGGTGAGGGGCTCTTGCTCTTGATTTCAGGAATTGTATCTCATTTGTTTGTTGGGCTATCTTATTGAAACTTGGGCAATGTATGATGGAAAGATGCTTCTTAACATACACCAAAAATGAAAGAAATCTAAGCATAAATACAGTGGACCCTCAACCAGCGATATTAATCCGTTCCTGAGAGCTCATCGTTAGTCAAAATAATCGTTAGTGAAGTTAATTTTCCCCATAAGAAATAATGGAAATCAAATTAATCCGTGCAAGACACCCAAAAGTATTGAAAAAAAAAATTTTACCACATGAAATATTAATTTTAATACACACAAACTGAAGATTACATGCACAGTTACATGACACTTACCTTTATTGAAGATCTGGTGATGATTGATGGGATGGGAGAAGGGGAGAGCGTTATCTTCTTACTGTTTAGAAGGGGAATCCCCTTCCATTAGCACTTGAGGCAGCAAGTCTTTTTCTGGGGTTACTTCCCTTGTTCTTTTAATGCCACTAGGACCAGCTTGAGAGTCACTGGACTTCTGTCGCACAACATATCTGTCCATAGAGGCCTGTACCTCTCGTTCCTTTATGACTTTCCTAAAGTGGTTCACAACATTGTCAGTGTACAGGTTGCCAACACGGCTTGCAGTAGCTGTGTCAGGGTGATTATCATCCATAAAGCTTTGCACTTTAAGCCACATTGCACAGATTTCCTTAATCTTAGAAGTAGGCAACTTCTTCAATTTCTCTCTCCCCTCCCCCAAAGCAGTTTCCTCAGGTCTGTCCTCTTGCTGTTCAAGATGATCTAGCAGCTCATCAGTGGTTAGTTCTTCACTGTCCTCCACCACCAACTCTTCCACATCCTCCCCACTAACCTCCAACCCCAAGGACTTCCCCAATGCCACAATGGATTCCTCAACTGGCATAGGATTCTCAGGGTTAGCCTCAAACCCTTCAAAATCCCTTTTGTCTACACATTCTGGCCACAGTTTTTTCCAAGCAGAGTTCAATGTCCTCTTAGTCACTTCCTCCCAAGCCTTACCTATAATGTTTACACAATTGAGGATGGTAAAATGATCTTTCCAAAACTCTCTTAGAGTCAGTTGAGTTTCTGAGGTCACTACAAAGCACCTTTCAAACATAGCTTTTGTGTACAGTTTCTTGAAGTTGGAAATAACCTGCTGGTCCATGGGCTGCAGGAGAGGAGTGGTATTAGGAGGCAAAAACTTCACCTTAATGAAGCTCATGTCCCTAGAAAGTCGCTCTGCCACATCTGTAGGATGACCAGGGGCATTGTCTAATACCAGGAGGCACTTAAGGTCTAATTTCTTTTCAATTAGGTAATTTTTCACATCGGGGGCAAATTCATGGTGTAACCAGTCATAGAAAAAGTCCCTAGTGACCCATGCCTTATTGTTTGCCCTCCACAGCACACACAAATTAGCCTTGAGGACATTGTTTTTCCTGAACACTCTGGGGGTTTCAGAGTGATACACCAATAAAGGCTTCACTTTGCAATCACCACTAGCATTGGCACACATCAACAAAGTAAGCCTGTCTTTCATAGGCTTATGTCCTGGGAGTGCCTTTTCCTCCTGAGTAATGTACGTCCTGCTTGGCATTTTCTTCCAAAACAGGCCTGTTTCATCACAATTAAACACTTGTTCAGGTTTCAGTCCTTCACCCTTCACTGTCTATGTACTCCTTGAAGTCCTGCACATATTTTTCAGCCGATTTGTGGTCCGAACTGGCAGCCTCACCATGCCTTATCACACTATGAATGCCACTACGCTTCTTAAATCTCTCAAACCAACCTTTGCTGGCCTTAAATTCACTCACATCACTAGTTGCTGGCATTTTTTTAATTAAATCGTCATGCAACTTCCTAGCCTTTTCACATATGATCGCTTGAGAGATGCTGTCTCCTGCTATCTGTTTCTCGTTTATCCACACCAATAACAGTCTCTCAACATCTTCGAGTACTTGCGATCTCAGTTTCGAAAACATAGTTGCACCTTTGGCAAGAACAGCTTCCTTGATTGCCGTTTTCTTGCCCACAATAGTAGCGATGGTTGATTGGGGTTTATTATATAACCTGACCAGCTCAGAGATACGCACTCCACTTTCATATTTATCAATGATCTCTTTCTTCATCTCCATAGTAATTCTCACCCTTTTTGTTGTAGGGTTGGCACTAGAAGCTTTCTTGGGGCCCATGGTGATTTATTTTGCAGGTGCAATCACTAAAAAGGCTGTGATAATATGAAATGTTCCAGTTGTATGTTTGGAAGCGACCGCGGTGGCTGGCTGGCTTGTAAACACTGGCACCAAAGGGACAAGTGAGGCGCGCTCAGGCCAAAGTGGATGCGTATGGTACGGAACGAATAGCGCTGGTCGGGTTTTTAAGCGCTAGTCGAGGCAAAAATTTTGCGTTTAAATGAATCGCTAGTCAGATTTATCGTTAATCAATGCCATCGCTGGTTGAGGGTCCACTGTAATGGAGTTCACTTTTCAGCAATTAGCCACTCCTTAGCGATAATTTCGAATGGTTTTTATGATTGTATTCTCGTTTGTTTGGTCTCATGATAGAATGGAAGATATATTACAGAAATAGATATGATCTTAATTGCTTTCACGACGAAAAGTACCTTGAAATAGAGCTCAACCTAGGAGAAATGGTCCATTGCTTGGCTGTTTCAGAGTAAACAAATGAAGTCACTGTCCATTCCAATGTGCAGTCGTGAATGGGTTGACATTTATACAATTATTACAATAAGGAATAACAGTAAAGCTTATATTTGTGTGAATAAAAATTACAAATTATTTATATAATAATAATAATAATATGTATAATAATAATATATAATAATAGTATAATAATATAAGACAATAATAATAATATAATATGTATAATAATACATATATAATAATAATGTGCTACATATAACAATTATAATAGACGGCTTCAAAAGGCCGTCGCTAGATGGCAGTGTTTACCACAACAAAGAGGGAGCGGTTGTGGCCGCCTCCACCTGTTACATAATGATATGTTTTATTCATTCTAGAGTATATATCATGTTTCTATGTTATTTATATTGTTTGTTATGTCATATTAGATGAACTGTGATAGATAAATAAGCCGTATAGATGATATTAGCTAAATTATTCATGAAGTATTTTGCCCGGTCTCCGGACAAACTCGTCCACCGCTGACACCGCCCATACCACCACATGAATGATATATTTTATTCATTTTAGAGTATATATCAGGTTTGTATGTTATTTATATTGTTTATTATGTCATATTAGATGAAGTGAGATAGATAAATAAGCCTTAGAGTTGATATTAGCGAAATTATTGAAGTACAGAATTCCACTGGAACGGATTAATTGCATTTCAGTTAATTTAAATGAGGAAAATTGACTCTGCAAACTAGCAAATCCAGTTGCGAGCAAGGTCATGGAACAGATTAAACTCGCAAGTAGAGGTTCCACTGTATATAGATTTTATGTGCAGTGTTTTCTATCATATTAGAACCATAATAAACTCACCACACATGCATAAAAAAAGACCTCAGTGCATTAGATAAGGAAATACTGTAATAATTATTCACCCCCACCCCTTTTCTTTTTATCGCAAAAACCATATCCTACTAAGGCAGGGTGACCCAAAGGGAAAATTCGTTAACCATTATTCATTCAATTGCTGTCTTTTCAGAATTGTGTTGACATCACAATTATTAGATTATCCTTCCCAACAACTGCAATATCCCCACCCCTCCAGGATTTGAGTTTGACTTAGCAATTTTTCTGAATCCCATCATGAGTTACCTTGCTCATACTCCAAGAGCACATCCATTAAAAGACCACTTGCCACCATTTGCAATTATCTGACATACTCTCAAATGCCTGCTGGATGCTCATTCTTCTAAAACTCAAAACCACCTTTACCCCCTCCCTCCTACCTTCCACCTCAGATTTGTGTACCCTCTTTTATCATTCACTTTCTACAACCACATCTATAAATTTATTAAACAACCATGGTGACATCATATATCCCTCTTGAAGTCCTACTTTCACTAATAGTCCCCCTTCCTTCTACATATCCCAACCTTAGCTACACTTTCTGCATAAAACAAACTACTGCTCTTAGTAGCCTACCTCCTATTCCATACATTTGCAACATCTGCCATGTGGCTCCCATATCCACCTTGTATTAAGGAAACCATGTAGTGATGTGTATGTTGAGCAAGAATGTTAGATTTGATTAAGGCATTATGTATGAGCACAGCTGTGTATTAGAGAGGCAGCCTCCCAGGCATAATGTATGGCTATGAGCATTGTTGCAACTTGTGCTGATGATCAGAAATTAGTACTAGTGCTTTAAAAGATCTTGCATAGATAGTGAGGGCATTAGCATTGGCCACATCTCTCTGTAACTGGCTGAGCTGGGACACATTTCAAAGTAATGGGGAAAGTTTGAGAGGACAGTCAATGAACACAGTAGCCAAGCCAACATAGGGGCAAACACAATGATGAACATTATCTGGGAACAAACTAGGTTGAGATGAAGCAACAGTACATAGGATTTATCCAGGGAGAAACAGTCAAAAATCCACAACTGGAAATGAAAAACTAGACTAAGTTTATCAGTCCTGCACCATCATGACAAGTATTATCAGAATAATTAATTTAAAAAATGCAGAGTATTAAGGTCTGATATTTAAACTTCTAAATTTTACTTTTACACTGTCACTGTCTAATTTTCCTTTTCAGGTTGTATCAAGTGCTATTGTAGATAAGTACATTGGAGAATCAGCTCGGCTTATTCGTGAGATGTTCAATTATGCTCGTGACCACCAGCCATGTATAATCTTTATGGACGAGATTGATGCTATTGGTGGAAGGAGGTTTTCTGAAGGAACGTCAGCTGACCGAGAGATTCAACGTACACTCATGGAGTTGCTCAATCAAATGGATGGCTTCGATTCTCTGGGTCAAGTTAGTTCTTGGTGTTGTGTGATTTTTTTTTTTTAAGCTTTTGGTTGGATTTTTTGTTTATTAATTTTGATTGTTACAGCCTTGGCATATTTTCAGTAGAGCTTTGTCAGATTGTGTAATGTCTTATCATTTTACTTTTGGCACTTATTTCGTAGATCTTAAATATAATTATTTCCTGTCTTCAGGTAAAAATGATTATGGCCACCAATCGTCCAGACACACTGGATCCTGCCTTACTGCGTCCTGGACGTCTTGATAGAAAGATTGAAATTGCCCTTCCCAATGAACAAGCTAGATTGGAAATTCTCAAAATTCATTCTGGACCAATCACCAAGCGAGGAGAAATTGGTAGGTACTACTATTACTATGCTGAGCACTGTATTACCCTTCTGGGTTTAGTGCTTAGTTTTGATTGTAATATAATACTATTCTGTAAACTTTGTGTATGCATGTGTCTTATGCAATATTTCGTGTATTAAATACTTACATTCTCTTCTCAGATTATGAAGCAGTGGTGAAACTCTCTGATGGCTTTAATGGTGCTGATCTTCGTAACGTATGTACTGAAGCAGGTCTCTTTGCCATCCGGAATGAGCGTGATTATGTCATAGAAGAAGATTTTATGAAAGCTGTGCGTAAGGTTTCAGATAATAAGAAATTAGAAACTAAGCTAGATTACAAACCAATTTAAATGAATTAATGGTATTTATAGTAGGTGATCTTTTTGATTATAATAATAATATAGTAGGTGATGCAGGTATTTGAATGATTGTTTTTAAATACAGTATTCAGTTTTCTTTATATGAACCTGTAATACCAGCTATATTTACTTTCCAGATTTATTTTTTTAGTGAGGAGACTACTTAACAATTTGAGCATCATGTTTTGCATTTCAATGGGTGTAAAATTCAGTATCCAAAAAATGCATTTGCTATCTAACTAGTGTTTCTTCTCAAGTATATTCTCGGTTCTTTAAATGTAGGCTCAAAAGGTATTGCTTAAAATTAAAGAAAGTTTTGTAAAATATATTTTATTACTCCTTGTCTACAGATTTGTTTAAATGATGGTGCATTGCTACATTCAGTGACTGGTCTTTGGAAAAATGAAGGGCAAAGTAAATTATGGTAAGAAAAATAAAATATGGTGCTGTATATACAATAACTCATTTTACATATTTTCATATTTCAATTTATATAACCTGTTAATGGATGAAAGGGTAAGTGCATGCATTCACATGTTTATTGGACACATTTTGGTCCTGTTACCTTTGTTGCTTGAATGAGGAAACACAGTTCTGCAAACATAGAGAATGCAAGTCACTGGTGATTGTCAGGCAAAGGCGAGAGGTCACCCAATTGCTGTCATGTGGCAGCCAAGAATCGTGTAGCAGTAACAATGTACTAGGGTTGAGAGGATATCTTTGTTCTGTGGTGGTTGGAAGTAGCAATTAAGGAGGCTTCAATACAGTGACGTCTGTTCCTGCCATATTCTTTGATTCATCAATCTACAGACCAAGACAAGTATAGACACCACTGTGCTGAAGCCTCCTTGATTGTTACTTCCAACCACCACCACAACAAAGGGTTGACAAATACATCTCAACTTAGGCACACAATACTGCTACAGGCTGCTGCCTTGTGACAGCAATTAGGTGACTTCACACCATCTGACAATCACCAGTGACCTGCATTCTCATTCATTTGGAGTTACCAAGGTCCCAGGACTAGATTGGATTGTATCCAATAAAGATGTTTTTGTGCATACACTTATCCCTTCATTCATATTGTTAGTATAAACCCATAGGGGTTAGAGAGAGGTGGAATGGGAGGCAATTGGGTTCAATCCAAGAAAGGGGAAGGTACATCCAATTCCTTGGATCAAGAGCCCCTCACCAGCATCAAGGAACCTCCCTTGAGAGGTGGTATCACTATCTAGTTGAATAAATAGTGGGTTCATTTTATTTGCTATACTGCTTAGTGTGAGGTAAGGCTCCTACTTTTCACATTTATATAATCTTCCCTTTCTTCATCAATATTACTTCCTTGTAGATTTATGAAACTGTTAGTCTGTGCCTCCTTTAAGCAACTTTCATTGCTTATATTATCAGTCTGAACTGTATTCCTAGATCCTTCAGATTCATTTAGTGTCTCATGCCTTTGTAAAATATTTTTTACATTGTTGCAGCATCCATTTTAATGACTTTCACTTTACCTTCTGTCAGTCGATAACCTAGACCTTGGCCCCTCTTGTCTCGTGGGAAGCGAGATTTCATAAAGGCCCTTTCCTCCTTTGTCATTAGAGAGGCTTGGAAGAATTTCTCTCGAAATTTTGCTGTCAGGTCTGTGACTTGAGCAATGGCTGTTTCTCCTTTCTGTAATATAGTAAAACATTATTTTTATTACATTCATGGAGGGGAGAGTGAAGCATTGATAAGGGTAATCCAGTGCCTCAGGTAAAAGGCAATCAGATTTGAATTCAACGTGAGGACAAATTATTATTTATTTTTTTTATTATCACACTGGCCGATTCCCACCAAGGCAGGGTGGCCCAAAAAAGAAAAACTTTCACCATCATTCACTCCTCCACTGTCTTGCCAGAAGGGTGCTTTACACTACAGTTTTTAAACTGCAACATTAACACCCCTCCTTCAGAGTGCAGGCACTGTACTTCCCATCTCCAAGTCCGGCAAATATAATTCCTTAAATCAAGAGCCCCTCACCAGCATCAAGGAGCTTCCCTTGTGGGGAATATATTAAGTGTAAAAAAGAACTCTAGAATTTCAGCCTGCAATGGTCTACTAGGTAAAATTATTCTAATGGGCCCCCTCAAGTGCTGGTGAAGGTATCTTGATTCATGATTTGGAGCTATTGTACTCCCCTCAGATCAAACCTGGTTACCTCCCCATTCCCCAGTAGTTCTACGAACCTTGCAGCGCTGTTTGATCCTTACAGATTTAGGGATTCGTAGATATATATTTAATGTGGTAGTGATAATGTAAGTGACAAGCAAATGTTAAGTGAACACTATTATTACTATGGTAGTGTAGTACACTATAACCCATATTGGTTTAGTGCTTAATTTTTAATATATTGTAATACTACATTCACTGAGTCATGGAGGTGGGAAATACAATGCCTGTGGTTAAAGGAGGGGTCTGGGATATTGGCTGTTTAGAGTGACATCTCACCTGTTGTATCTGAATGCCTGTGCAAAGACAGTGATTATATGTAAATGATGGTGAAAGTGTTTCTTTTTTGGGTCACCCTGCCTCGATGGGAGACTGCTGACGTGTTGAGAAAAAAAAAATTGTGAGACGTAATTAATAAACCGATGGGCGACTTGAAAAAGAAGAAACACTTTCACTAACAACCACTCCATAACCATCTTGCCAGAGGTGTACTGACATTACAGCTCAGATGCCCTTTACAAGCTGCAATATCCCACCCTTTGTTCAGAATGCAGGCGGTGTACTTACCATCTCCAGGACTCTTACGTCCAGCTAACCAGTTACCCTGAATCCCTTCATAACTGTTACCTTGCTCACACGCCAACAGCACGTCAAGTAATAAAAACCACTTGCCTCCACTCACTCCTATCTAACACACACATATATGCATGTTGGATGTGCTAGCCCCTACCCCCAAACAAATCTATCATGTCAAGTGATTATGGCCAAATAGAAAAAAATAAGCTATAGCTTATACTTTCGAGATTTTTTGAAGTTTGCAATATTGCTTACGAACATGTACACTTTAGACATACTGATAAAGAAAATAGAGTAAAAATTATGAGATGCAAATAACTTTAGCATATTAATGGAGTCTTTTACCTTACCTATCCAAACCTTCAATAAAAACTTCATATACAGGATATTTTTTTTTTTTACACTACTAGGAAGTAAATGATCAGACAAATAAACTACCATGTCAATTGACAAATAACAATTTTTGGAGGAAAAAACTTTGAAAGAGCAAAAACTGAGCTAAAGGCTTACTGTACTTGGAATAGTGCATGATTTTTCAATTAATATTTTGACTTAACCCCTTCATTATCACGACCCCTGATTTGATATATCCAAAGCGTCTAAGAATTGAAAAAAAAAAAATTATTTTTTCTTACGAAATGGTAGAGAATCTTTTCCTGAAGGTAATAAAATAAAAAGTACAAAATTTGATGGAAAACTGACGAAATTACACTTAATGCGAATTTTGCTGTCAGCAATCTTTTGCATCGGCGATTTTGCCCACTTTGTGTCCTACTTTAGGTCAGTTACATTGTTCCAGTAAACCAAATTCTTAGGTATTTCACTACTATGTCTTCTACTTTATCGACTGAGCACAAGAACCCATCCAATCAACTATTTCAACTACCCAATAAAGTGATCAGAAATGGGTAATTTGGCCAATTTCATACAAATTTCAAAATATTCCAATTTCAAGTTAGGGTCCTGAATAAACAATGTAGGCATTCCTGGCACTAAAATAACATTTCCTCTGTTCATTAGTTACATTCCCAGGCTTCACATATGAATTCCATTTTGATTTTATATTCACACACAAAAAAACAGAAGATTTACTGTTATGCAATATTGTAATAACTGTATAAATAATATCAGTGCATTCATAAATGTATATTAGACCCACCAGTTGGACATGTATTAGATGAGTGACCTGATTTGTTTACTCCTAAATATTGGCAAAAATCAAACATTTCCACTACTTTGAGCTCAATTTCAAGCTATTTTCAGTCCTGAAATTAATCAAAATCATCTCTATTTCTGTAGTATATCTTCCATTTTATCAATTGAGACCAAGACACTGAGAATGCAATCATAAATACACTGCCAAGTCATTGTTTTATACCAAAACACTGTTGCAGTTTTTTCTCATGCACTGTGTGCTACAGGAATTTTTTTATATGGTGCACACTTACTGCATAGACCCAATACCTAGGCCCAAATTTACCACTCACAGTTTACCTGAGTGAGCTGAGCTCCTGGTGTAGTACTACGGCACTGACAATGAAAGGTTTAAGAGAAAATTAATCTAGCTCTAGAATAAAAAATGAGGTTTACCTGAGGGTGTCTTGTCTTGTAGAGGGTAATAAGGCGTCTGCTGGAGTGTACAGTAAGAACTTGTTCACTGTTGAAGAGAAGCTCCAAGCACGGGTGGCTTGGTATTAAGCTCTCATGGTAGTCTTCTCTTCATAGGAAGATAAAAGCTTTAATACACTAACTATTGTTTTATGAGTGTATGACTGTTTAGTTAATTGACAAATATAATATTCCAGCAAAGGCACACAAAGCTAATATGGCAACACAGTACCTAAAAATTTTATATAAATGAAATAAGCAATGACATCTACAATATATTTTGTCAAAAACTTAATTGTTTTAACCCTTTCAGGGTCCAAGGCCCAAATCTGGAGTCACGCACCAGTGTCCAAGAATTTTCAAAAAAAAAATTTGTTATTTTTTCTTATGAAATCGTAGAGAATCTTTTTGTGAAGGTAATAAAACAAAAAGTACGAAATTTGGTGGAAAATTGACGAAATTATGCTCTTGCGAATTTTGATGTGTCAGCGATATTTACGAATCGGCAATTTTGCCGACTTTGACTCCCATTTTAGGCCAATTACGTTATTCCAATCAACCAAATTCTTAGCTATTTCACTAGTATTACTTCTATTGTATCGATTGAGCACAAGAAATCGCCAAGTCAACTGTTTCAACTACAAAATAAAGTGATCGGAAATTGTTAATTTGGCCAATTTAACACAAAGTTCAAAATATTCCAATTTCAAAATAGGGTCCAGAATGAACAATGTAGGCATTCCTGGCACTAAACTAACATTTCCTCTGTTCATTAGTTATGTTTTGAGGCTTTACAAATAAATTCCATTTTGATTTTTTATTCACCTAATGAATTTTTATTCACACCAAAAAATAGAAGATTTACTGTTATGCAATACTGTAATAATTGTATAATTATCATCACCATATTTGTGAATGTATATTAGACCCACCAGCTGACGTGTATTAGACGTGTGAGGTCGTTTGTTTACTCTTGAATATCGGCAAAAATTTAACATTTCCGCTACTTTGAGCTCAGTTTCAAGCCATTTCCAATGCTAAAACCAATCAAAATCATCTCTATTTCTGTAATATGTCTTCCATTCTATCAAATGAGACCAAGAAATCGCAAATACAACTATAAAAAACATACGAAAAAACACTGCAAAGTTGCTGTTTTAATCGAAAAATCATGATTTCATTTTTTTTCTCTCATTATACACAGTGTGCCGCAGGATCTGTTTTATGTGGTGCACACATACCACATAGATGTATTCTCTCATATCTAGGCCCAAATGTACCACTCACAGTTTATCAGAGTGAGCTGAGCTCATGGCGTAGATCTACGGTTTGGACCCTGAACATAAAGCCGTAGATCTACGGGACGGACCCTGAAAGGGTTAAATAAACTAAGAAATTAAAAAAAAAAAAAAGCTATTATTCTCATTACATAGTGCCAATTTCAGGAATCTAACCCTCACATTATGTGAAGTTTTACTATACCATTTATACAATAGACCCATGAATGATACAATAGTTACAGTCCTGCAAATGGTGTTTTTAAAAAAATAAATAAATAAATAAACTAAGTACTAAAAATATACTTGATCTAATAAATTTTGTTTATTTCCATGATCTCTAAGATGGTTTTTCATGTTTTATTCCTTGGGAAGCACTAAACCTCTAAAGATCATACAGCACCTAGGGAATGGGAGGCATTCAGGTGTGATCCAAGGAAGGGAAGGTCTAAACTGGATTATCTGGGAATTTTTCAAAGTTTACAGGACAGGCAGACATGTATGTCCCTTCAAGAGGGGTGCCTTGACGATGGCAAAGACTTAATCCAAGGAAGTGCAGCTACCCTCTTCTTGGATTAAACCTGATTATCACCTACCCCTCTCATACCCCTGGTGTTTGTGATCCCTTATGCTTAGCACTTCCCAGTGAGTATAATAATAATACAAGGCAGGTGTTTGGATAAATAGTCATGTGGATAAGAAAATCATTTTGCATGGGAATTTAGTGAACTGGATAAATAAAAGTTCACTATATTTTTTTTGTCAGAACATATTCTTTGGTAATTGTAAACCATCCATTTTATTAAATAAATATTGTACTGTGTATATCAATGAGGAAAACAAGAATTTTTGGTGTTGGCATATTCGTGCACACAAGTAACAGTGAAATATTACTAAATACACACGTTAATATTACAAGTCACTTGCATGATACTAACCTTATTACTGGAAGCCAAAAAACTAGTCTACCACCAATTACCAGGTGAGTAGCAGCAAAGTTGATCAAGTCACGAAAAACATCTGATAGGCTGTAAGTGATCTTCGAGGGAAAATGTGGGGCGGATGTCTGTTGTATGGTCCCTTCTTCATTTGATTTTGGCTCTCTGAGGGTTCCCACTCGTTCTGTTGATTCTCGAATTCCATATGGGGCTGAACAAAAATGGGAAATACATTACATTACATTACTTTCAGATATAGTATTTAAGATTAATGAGTGGTGTGAATATTATGCACAGAATAAGAAATAGTTTTGGAGTAGTTAGTGCAATTATTTAATAAATGTATGGAAGAGGGTAAGGTACCTAGGGATTGGCAGAGAGCATGCATAGTTCCTTTGTATAAAGACAAAGGGGACAAAGGGGAGTGCAAAAATTATAGGGGGATAAGTCTGTTGAGTATACTTGGTAAAGTGTATGGTAGAGTTATTATTGAAAGAATTAAGAGTAAGACGGAGAATAGGATAGCAGATGAACAAGGAGGCTTTAGGAAAGGTAGGGGGTGTGTGGACCAGATGTTTACAGTGAAACATATAAGTGAACAGTATTTAGATAAGGCTAAAGAGGTCTTTGTGGCATTTATGGATTTGGAAAAGGCATATGACAGGGTGGATAGGGGGGCAATGTGGCAGATGTTGCAGGTGTATGGTGTAGGAGGTAGGTTACTGAAAGCAGTGAAGAGTTTTTACGAGGATAGTGAGGCTCAAGTTAGAGTATGTAGGAAAGAGGGAAATTATTTCCCAGTAAAAGTAGGCCTTAGACAAGGATGTGTGATGTCACCGTGGTTGTTCAATATATTTATAGATGGGGTTGTAAGAGAAGTAAATGCAAGGGTCTTGGCAAGAGGCGTGGAGTTAAAAGATAAAGAATCACACATACAGTGGGAGTTGTCACAGTTGCTCTTTGCTGCTGACACTGTGCTCTTGAGAGATTCTGAAGAGAAGTTGCAGAGATTGGTGGATGAATTTGGTAGGGTGTGCAAAAGAAGAAAATTAAAAGTGAATACAGGAAAGAGTAAGGTTATGAGGATAACAAAAAGATTAGGTGATGAAAGATTGGATATCAGATTGGAGGGAGAGAGTATGGAGGAGGTGAATGTATTCAGATATTTGCGAGTGGACGTGTCAGCGGATGGGTCTATGAAAGATGAGGTGAATCATAGAACTGATGAGGGGAAAAGGGTGAGTGGTGCACTTAGGAGTCTGTGGAGACAAAGAACTTTGTCCTTGGAGGCAAAGAGGGGAATGTATGAGAGTATAGTTTTACCAACGCTCTTATATGGGTGTGAAGCATGGGTGATGAATGTTGCAGCGAGGAGAAGGCTGGAGGCAGTGGAGATGTCATGTCTGAGGGCAATGTGTGGTGTGAATATAATGCAGAGAATTCGTAGTTTGGAAGTTAGGAGGAGGTGCGGGATTACCAAAACTGTTGTCCAGAGGGCTGAGGAAGGGTTGTTGAGGTGGTTCGGACATGTAGAGCGAATGGAGCGAAACAGAATGACTTCAAGAGTGTATCAGTCTGTAGTGGAAGGAAGGCGGGGTAGGGGTCAGCCTAGGAAAGGTTGGAGGGAGGGGGTAAAGGAGGTTTTGTGTGCGAGGGGCTTGGACTTCCAGCAGGCATGCGTGAGCGTGTTTGATAGGAGTGAATGGAGACAAATGGTTTTTAATACTTGACGTGCTGTTGGAGTGTGAGCAAAGTAACATTTATGAAGGGGTTCAGGGAAACCGGCAGGCCGGACTTGAGTCCTGGAGATGGGAAGTACAGTGCCTGCACTCTGAAGGAGGGGTGTTAATGTTGCAGTTTAAAAACTGTAGTGTAAAGCACCCTTCTGGCAAGACAGTGATGGAGTGAATGATGGTGAAAGTTTTTCTTTTTCAGGCCACCCTGCCTTGGTGGGAATCGGCCAGTGTGAAAAAAAAAAAAATAAGAAATACAAAAATGTAGTGGTACAAAAGGTATAACTTAAAGGATGGTGTAGTGGCTGAGTTGGTTTGGTCATTTAGAAATGAAAAAGAATGATAATTTGACCAAGAGTTAATGGTTGCTGGTTGTATAAATCTGGGGTAGATAGATGTAAGGAACGTATCAGAAAGAGTTCGCTAGAGAGAGGTGAAGCAGGTTGATGTTTAGTGGCTTGGACATCTAGCTGACACGAATGAGAATGGCTGATAAGGGCCACATCAACTATATCTACACACTTCTGTAGCAACAAGGAGCAAGGAATGGAAGGTAAGATCAAATTTTCTTGCCACTTTTTACCGTTTCAAACAAGAATGTTGTGCAATAAGCTACTGTATGGCTCTGTAGGATACTGGTGGTTTTGAGGGTCATACATATTCACACTTTCCACTTTCTGTGGAAGGAATATGCTGGTTGGTGAAACCTCTTCAAAATAAAGATATCCAGGTGTTGCACAGGAATTTAATTTATCAACCAACTTCCTCTAGGCCTTAGAAATGAAAATATGATGAACACTGCCTTAATTTTCTCACATTTTTTTTCACTCTATAACTCACAGAAATCAATGGCAGAGCAATTTTCAGGAATGTAACCTGCATGAAATATAAATGTCTACCATATTTGGACAAGAGTGATTTATCCCATCCAAATAATGATTTGTATTAGATTTTACATTAATCAGGTCAATGTTTATGAGGAACAAGCTCTGCAAAGACTCTTCATTGAAAGAAGTGAAGCTACCTTTTCCCTTCCATGGATCAAGCCTGAGTACTTTCTAGTACCCAGGTGCTGTAGGATCCCTATGGGTTTAGCACTTCCCAATGAATATACATATAATAATATATGAAGAACAAGTGGAGCTAGTCTGTCAGAAGGAAGGTTAATAAGTGTGTATAAGAGTACAATATGTATAGACAAACAAAAGAGAAAATTAAAAAGGGGAGCAAATATTTGAAGGATAGCAAATTTTTTAGATATTACAAATACAGTAGCTGTCAAAAGCATGTGAGCTTTAGTTAAACATGATAGCAATAAACAACACACTTACGGTCAGTAATAATGGCATCGACATAGGGAATACCTCTCCAGAATGGTCTTGCATTATCCATTACCACGACATCCATGTATCGGTGCTCTAGTCCATACTGTTTCAGGTTGCTTGATATAGATTCCCCTGCCGTACGTTGCTTCTGTTAAGGCAGACAATTGTCTTCACTATTTATACCTTAACCCCTCTTAAATAATACACAGTACAGTACCCGTATATTATTCTTCTTTCAACAAATCAGCTGTATCCCACTGAGGCAGGGTGGTCCAAAAAGAAAAACAAAAGTTTCTCTTAAACTTTAGTAATGTATACAGGAGAAGGGGGTTACTAACCCCTTGCTCCTGGTATTTTAGTCACCTCTTACGATATGCATGCCTTACGGAGGAAGAATTCTGTTCTACTTCCCCATGGAGAATATATTGGCAGTTTGGAGGGATATGTTGTGTATCTTTATACGTATATGCTTCTGAACTGTTGTATTCTGAGCACCTCTGCAAAAGCAGTGATAATGTGTGAGTGTGGTGAAAGTGTTGAATGATGATGAAAGTATTTTCTTTTTGGGGATTTTCTTTCTTTTTTGGGTCACCCTGCCTCGGTGGGAGATGGCCGACTTGTTGAAAAAAAAAAAAAAATACGTATATATGCATGCATGCTTGTACATGCATGTGTAGTGTGACCTAAGTGTAAGAAGAATTAGCAAGACATATCTGAAACCTTGAATGTTTATGAGACAGAAAAAAGACACCAGGAAAGTAAATTATAAAGTTTGTATTTTTTTTTTAAAGTAAAATAAGGTGTAGTAATGGAAAAACAAAACTATTATTGTAGTAGCTAAAGAATTGGGCATGTCAAAAGTGTTTTGTTTGTCATTGTTGGATAGATGGGATAGGCTAGCTGGCTCCTACTTTTGTGGTGGTGGTGCCAGCATGGTAAGACCTCCTCCAAGAGGTAAGGTTTGTAATTGAATATGATGTAACCATTATACCCAGGGTGACTACAGTGTGTCAAAACACTGGGTTAAGATCATCAGAAAGAATGGAGTACTAATTGTTTCAGATGGACCATGTGACTGGACTGGCTGAGCAGCTAAGGGTGTGTATCCTTTTGTTACAAATAGGAAAATGTTTAACTTGTATATTCTGTATATCCCTGTCTAGAATATATCCCTATTTTTGTAACAGCAGTTTAAATAACCTGTTGAGAGGGTTGGTGAAAAGATTTCAGAGACTGAGGACAACCAATCATGAATGTAAGTATTCCCCTAAACTTTACAAGGCATTATTTAAGCTACCCCACACTAGAACATGTAGTGAGAACCATACCATCAAAGTAAAAATTATGTCATTTAAATATTCTGAAAAGCTTTTTCCATATTAATATTTTTTTTTTCATCAAACCGGCCGTATCCCACTGAGGCAGGGTGGCCCAAAAAGAAAAACAAAAGTTTCTCTTTTTAAACTTAGTAATTTATACAGGAGAAGGGGTTACTAGCCCCTTGCTCCCGGCATTTTAGCCGCTTCTTACAACACGCATGGCTTACAGAGGAAGAATTCTGTTCCACTTCCCCATGGAGGTAAGGGGAAATAAACAAGAACAAGAACTAGAAAGAAAATAGCAGAAAACCCAGAGGGGTGTGTATATATATGCTTGTACATGTATGTGTAGTGTGACCTAAGTGTAAGTAGAAGTAGCAAGACGTACCTGAAATCTTGCATGTTTATGAGACAGAGAAAAGGACACCAGCAATCCTACCATTATGTAAAACAATTACAGGCTTTCGTTTTACACACTTGGCAGGACGGTAGTACCTCCCTGGGCGGTTGCTGTCTACCAACCTACTACCTATGATATTAATAATATCACCATTATATTTACTGGAAATTACTAAACCTGAAGAGGTCATATTGCCTGGGAAATGGAAGCTAATTAGGTCTGATCCAAGTAAAGGAAAGGTAGCTCCAATTTCTTCGATAAAGTATCCTTCATTATCACAGCATCCACATCCCATTTATGGAAATTTATGGATTTTCTCAGTCAACAGAACACCTTATGATCAATATGGTGCTTTACACTACAGTTTTTAAACTGCAACATTAACACCCCTCCTTCAGAGTGCAGGCACTGTACTTCCCATCTCCAGGACTCAAGTCCGGCCTGCTGGTTTCCCTGAATCCCTTCATAAATGTTACTTTGCTCACACTCCAACAGCACGTCAAGTATTAAAAACCATTTGTCTCCATTCACTCCTATCAAACACGCTCATGCATGCCCGCCGGAAGTCCAAGCCCCTCGCACACAAAACCTCCTTTACCCCCTCCCTCCAACCTTTCCTAGGCCAACCCCTACCCCGCCTTCCTTCCACTACAGACTGATACACTCTTAAAGTCATTCTGTTTCGCTCCATTCTCTACATGTCCGAACCACCTCAACAACCCTTCCTCAGCCCTCTGGACAACAGTTTTGGTAATCCCGCACCTCCTCCTAACTTCCAAACTACGAATTCTCTGCATTATATTCACACCACACATTGCCCTCAGACATGACATCTCCACTGCCTCCAGCCTTCTCCTCGCTGCAACATTCATCACCCATGCTTCACACCCATATAAGAGCGTTGGTAAAACTATACTCTCATACATTCCCCTCTTTGCCTCCAAGGACAAAGTTCTTTGTCTCCACAGACTCCTAAGTGCCACTCACCCTTTTCCCCTCATCATCATAATCAAAGTAAAAAAATACCTAAATCCAAAGTTTTACAATGTTCACAAATATAAAATGAAGCCTACATCCTAATTGACACTGATGAATTGGCTAACATACTTTAACACTCAGTGACTAAACTAATGTATGTCTTTTTCTTCTAAAATACACCATTGCCAAATAAGGAGATATAAAAATAAAAACTGTCTTCCTCATTCAGGTTCCTAGGGTATGGAGTCATAAAATGCTGGAGGGTATATATGCTTTCAGGTGGTAAAAATTAAACCTTCAAACCCTCGATTAAGGCACATTTGAACTACCCGACTTTCTTAACTATTGAAAACAAGTGCAACTAAAGATTCATAGAATGAAAACAATTGCTATTACACTCTTTAAATTCAAAAAAAAAAAAAAAGTAATCTGCAGAATTTATGTAATTCCCTTTGTAGATTTTCTCAACATACTTTGGGCCATGAGCAGTGCCCCTCCAGCCTCTTGATATTCTTGCTGAGCAAGTAAATCATGTAAATTAGACATTATTTTTATAAAACTAATGTTTTCCAAAACTTATAGACTATAAATGCTTAACTTATTTAAAGCATCTGCATAAAAAAAAGTCTGAAGGGAATATTCAAGGCATTACAAAAACATTAAGTTAGACAGTCCTCGATGACGCACTGACTTTCTTGGGTTATCCTGGGTGGCTAACCCTCCGGGGTTAAAAATCCGAACGAAATCTTATCTTATCTTATCTTAAAGGTTAGTAAGCCAGTATCATAAACTGACATTAATTACCCTGTAATTATACATTCCCCTGTCATGTACCAACTCTAGCTGTATTTCTAATTTATTTTTAGCATGTGTTAACTGATAATAAAAGTATTTAACTGAGAAAATTTGTAGTACCTGACTGAGACACAGCCATCAGGGAAGCACTGACTACCAAAACATATTGCATACTCATAAAATCATAGAATGGGCCTTTAATTTTCAAGTGTTTACATGTAGTGGATATGTCAACTGATAAATCTCACTAAATCCAGTTCAATCCAGTAGGCCCACATTAATCTTCCAAACACTTCAAATGCCTCCAGAAATGACTAACACAATGTAAGGTACAATAAACTGTATTATTTTTAATGTAGAATTTAAAAAGAAAAAGGTGGTATGGCATATTCTTCCCATATATCTTTCAAATCAGTTATCTCTATATTCTATTATATGCCATTTTCAAAGAACATAACCTTCACATTGCAGTCAAGAGCTTATTGTGCTTAATATAAGCACTGATAAGTATATACTGAACTTAAAACTGATTTCATTAATAACTAATACCTGGCTGTGACGAGTAGGTTTTGTTCGAGCATGTAGGGTGAGGTAATCAATGTCCCATCCCCATACATATGCGCCACAGTGAGCAGCTGACACCAGTATAGATCCTGAGAAAAAATGAACAAATATTGAAGGAGAATATGTGAACTATGGACAGGATATATTGTGAAAAGCAGATATTTCATTCATGTAGAAATTAACACACATGTAGTACAAAATCACCAGCAGATCTTGCATACTGCTGATAACCAATACCTGAGGAGTGTTTCCTAGTAAAATGCACAGATATTTCTGCTCAAACAATATAATCAATAGGTGAGCACAAAAATGAATGTGGCAAAAATAATAATTCACCTGTTTATAAATACAGAGATTTGTATTTGTTTACTTTAGTCAATATCTTAGTGTGAGTGTCTAAGTGGATTGCAGCTTTAATGACTCTGGTGTACTCAAAAGGCTTTTAATCTCATAAATTAACTGGTGACAAGTTTTGGAGGCATTATTAATACACACATTTTCCAGAAGCTCTTCAGCCATCTTCTGGAGAGCTAGTTATAAATTTGGTTAACCAAAATACTTAAACTGCCATTCATATACTGTAGTGGTAAAAAAAAAAAAATTTAGATTGCCTTTGAAAAAATGAGATTACTTAATTTTCACAATGAGAATCAAATTTTTTATTATGGTTGGAATAATTAACATATGAACTTTGTTTCTACTTTAAAATTCTCCCCTTTTCTCTAATTACAATTATGCCAATATTTAATACTGCAGTGAAATAAAATAAATTGTATAGAAGTCTGACTCGCACCTGTGCCCACAAAGGGATCTACCACTACTTCGCCAGGCTGTACTTTGGCGTAGTTGGCCATTATGAAAGACAGTTGTGCATCCATTGATGTACTACCAATGTAAGTTCTTCTCTTTAGTGAATACTTGTCAATTAGCTCACGTTGGCCCTCCACCACCCACCGTCCAAGAAAAATCTAATGGGTGTAGTAAAAATAAAATATTAGGAAATAGCTGAAGAAAACTATGTGCACAGTGTATCAACTACAGTACAGTACATGTTTTCCTCTGTACCTAGTTAATTACTTGCTCAAGCATTCTGATGCTGAATAAGGTAGAAATAAGATTATCACAAATAAAAATAAATATATATATATTTTTTTTTTTTTTTTTTTTTTTTTTCAACAAGTCGGCCGTCTCCCACCGAGGCAGGGTGACCCAAAAAAAAGAAAGAAAATCCCCAAAAAGAAAATACTTTCATCATCATTCAACACTTTCACCACACTCGCACATTATCACTGTTTTTGCAGAGGTGCTCAGAATACAACAGTCTAGAAGCATACACATATAAAGATACACAACATATCCCTCCAAACTGCCAATATCCCAAACCCCTCCTTTAAAGTGCAGGCATTGTACTTCCTGTTTAAGGGCAATTTTTTTTTTTTTTTTTTTTTCAACAAGTCGGCCGTCTCCCACCGAGGCAGGGTGACCCAAAAAAGAAAGAAAATCCCCAAAAAGAAAATACTTTCATCATCATTCAACACTTTCACCACACTCGCACATTATCACTGTTTTTGCAGAGGTGCTCAGAATACAACAGTCTAGAAGCATACACATATAAAGATACACAACATATCCCTCCAAACTGCCAATATCCCAAACCCCTCCTTTAAAGTGCAGGCATTGTACTTCCCATTTCCAGGACTCAAGTCCGACTATATGAAAATAACCGGTTTCCCTGAATCCCTTCACTAAATATTACCCTGCTCACACTCCAACAGATCGTCAGGTCCCAAGTACCATTCGTCTCCATTCACTCCTATCTAACACGCTCACGCACGCTTGCTGGAAGTCCAAGCCCCTTACCCACAAAACCTCCTTTACCCCCTCTCTCCAACCCTTTCGAGGACGACCCCTACCCCGCCTTCCTTCCCCTATAGATTTATATGCTTTCCATGTCATTCTACTTTGATCCATTCTCTCTAAATGACCAAACCACCTCAACAACCCCTCCTCTGCCCTCTGACTAATACTTTTATTAACTCCACACCTTCTCCTAATTTCCACACTCCGAATTTTCTGCATAATATTTACACCACACATTGCCCTTAAACAGGACATCTCCACTGCCTCCAACCGTCTCCTCGCTGCTGCATTTACCACCCAAGCTTCACACCCATATAAGAGTGTTGGTACTACTATACTTTCATACATACCCTTCTTTGCCTCCATAGATAACGTTTTTTGACTCCACATATACCTCAACGCACCACTCACCTTTTTTCCCTCATCAATTCTATGATTAACCTCATCCTTCATAAATCCATCCGCCGACACGTCAACTCCCAAGTATCTGAAAACATTCACTTCTTCCATACTCCTCCTCCCCAATTTGATATCCAATTTTTCTTTATCCAAATCATTTGACACCCTCATCACCTTACTCTTTTCTATGTTCACTTTCAACTTTCTACCTTTACACACATTCCCAAACTCATCCACTAACCTTTGCAATTTTTCTTTAGAATCTCCCATAAGCACAGTATCATCAGCAAAAAGTAACTGTGTCAATTCCCATTTTGAATTTGATTCCCCATAATTTAATCCCACCCCTCTCCCAAACACCCTAGCATTTACTTCCTTTACAACCCCATCTATAAATATATTAAACAACCATGGTGACATTACACATCCCTGTCTAAGACCTACTTTTACCGGGAAGTAGTCTCCCTCTCTTCTACACACCCTAACCTGAGCCTCACTATCCTCATAAAAACTCTTTACAGCATTTAATAACTTACCACCTATTCCATATACTTGCAACATCTGCCACATTGCTCCTCTATCCACTCTATCATATGCCTTTTCTAAATCCATAAATGCAATAAAAACTTCCCTATCTTTATCTAAATACTGTTCACATATATGCTTCAATGTAAACACCTGATCTACACATCCCCTACCCACTCTAAAACCTCCTTGCTCATCCGCAATCCTACATTCTGTCTTACCTCTAATTCTTTCAATTATAACCCTACCGTACACTTTTCCTGGTATACTCAGTAAGCTTATTCCTCTATAATTTTTACAGTCTCTTTTGTCCCCTTTCCCTTTATATAAAGGGACTATACATGCTCTCTGCCAATCCCTAGGTACCTTCCCCTCTTTCATACATTTATTAAACAAAAGTACCAACCACTCCAACACTATATCCCCCCCTGCTTTTAACATTTCTGTCATGATCCCATCAGTTCCAGCTGCTTTACCCCCTTTCATTTTACGTAATGCCTCACGTACCTCCCCCACACTTACATTCTGCTCTTCTTCACTCCTAAAAGATGGTATACCTCCCTGACCAGTGCATGAAATTACTGCCTCTGTTTCTTCCTTAACATTTAAAAGTTCCTCAAAATATTCTCGCCATCTACCCAATACCTCCATCTCCCCATCTACTAACTCCCCTACTCTGTTTTTAACTGACAAATCCATATTTTCCCTAGGCTTTCTTAACTTGTTTAACTCACTCCAAAATTTTTTCTTATTTTCATTAAAATTTCTTGACAGTGCCTCTCCCACTCTATCATCTGCTCTCCTTTTGCACTCTCTCACCACTCTCTTTACCTTTCTTTTACTCTCCATATACTCTGCTCTTCTTATAACACTTCTGCTTTGTAAAAACCTCTCATAAGCTACCTTTTTCTCTTTTATCACACCCTTTACTTCATCATTCCACCAATCACTCCTCTTTCCTCCTGCCCCCACCCTCCTATAACCACAAACTTCTGCCCCACATTCTAATACTGCATTTTTAAAACTATTCCAACCCTCTTCAACCCCCCCACTACTCATCTTTGCACTAGCCCACCTTTCTGCCAATAGTCGCTTATATCTCACCCGAACTTCCTCCTCCCTTAGTTTATACACTTTCACCTCCCTCTTACTTGTTGTTGCCACCTTCCTCTTTTCCCATCTACCTCTTACTCTAACTGTAGCTACAACTAAATAATGATCCGATATATCAGTTGCCCCTCTATAAACATGTACATCCTGGAGCCTACCCATCAACCTTTTGTCCACCAATACATAATCTAATAAACTACTTTCATTACGTGCTACATCATACCTTGTATATTTATTTATCCTCTTTTTCATAAAATATGTATTACTTATTACCAAATTTCTTTCTACACATAGCTCAATTAAAGGCTCCCCATTTACATTTACCCCTGGCACCCCAAATTTACCTACTACTCCTTCCATAACATTTTTACCCACTTTAGCATTGAAATCCCCAACCACCATTACTCTCACACTTGATTCAAAACTCCCCACGCATTCACTCAACATTTCCCAAAATCTCTCTCTCTCCTCTACACTTCTCTCTTCTCCAGGTGCATACACGCTTATTATAACCCACTTTTCACATCCAATCTTTATTTTACTCCACATAATCCTTGAATTTACACATT
Source organism: Cherax quadricarinatus (assembly GCF_038502225.1). Lineage (NCBI taxonomy): Eukaryota > Metazoa > Arthropoda > Malacostraca > Decapoda > Parastacidae > Cherax > Cherax quadricarinatus. The sequence goes on from NC_091357.1 coordinate 17,198,982, forward strand.
TATAGTCCCTCTTTTCCTGCCATAGCTTATCCTTCAACATTATTGCTACTCCTTCTTTAGCTCTAACTCTATTTGAAACCCCTGACCTAATCCCATTTATTCCTCTCCACTGAAACTCTCCCACCCCCTTCAGCTTTGTTTCACTTAAAGCCAGGACATCCAGCTTCTTCTCATTCATAACATCCACAATCATCTCTTTCTTATCATCTGCACAACATCCACGCACATTCAGACTTCCCACTTTGACAATTTTCTTCTTCTTATTCTTTTTAGTAATCTTTACAGGAAAAGGGGTTACTAGCCCATTGTTCCCGGCATTTTAGTTGACTTTTACAACACGCATGGCTTACGGAGGAAAGATTCTAATTCCACTTCCCCATGGATATAAAAGGAAAATTAATAAGACCAAGAACTATTAAGATAAAATCAAAGAAAACTCAGATGAGTGTGTATAAATAAATGTGTACATGTATGTGTAGTGTGACCTAAGTGTAAGTAGAAGTAGCAAGACATGCCTGTAATCTTGCATATTTATGAGACAGACAAAAGACATCAGCAATCCTACCATCATGTAAAACAATCACAGGCTTCGTTTTACACTCACTTGGCAGGACGGTAGTACCTCCCTGGGTGGTTGCTGTCTACCAACCTACTACAATGTGTGGTGTAAATATTATGCAGAAAATTCGGAGTGTGGAAATTAGGAGAAGGTGTGGAGTTAATAAAAGTATTAGTCAGAGGGCAGAAGAGGGGTTGTTGAGGTGGTTTGGTCATTTAGAGAGAATGGATCAAAGTAGAATGACATGGAAAGCATATAAATCTATAGGGGAAGGAAGGCGGGGTAGGGGTCGTCCTCGAAAGGGTTGGAGAGAGGGGGTAAAGGAGGTTTTGTGGGTAAGGGGCTTGGACTTCCAGCAAGCGTGCGTGAGCGTGTTAGATAGGAGTGAATGGAGACGAATGGTACTTGGGACCTGACGATCTGTTGGAGTGTGAGCAGGGTAATATTTAGTGAAGGGATTCAGGGAAACCGGTTATTTTCACATAGTCGGACTTGAGTCCTGGAAATGGGAAGTACAATATATTTTCTTATACCATATTAATGATTTTCTACCAAGGTTGAGTGACCCAAAGAAACATAATCACCCTAATTTATCCAATAGCTGCTTTGCCAGAAGTGTGTGAACATAACAGTATGAATGACCCTCTGAACTGCAAGTTTTAATACTAGCTGTTTAACATCAAAGACAGAAAGTGCTGCAGAACAAGGTACTAGGCATAGACATAAACCTAAGATTTATAAAAACTTTCTTTTAAGATCATCTTACAATTAAAAGCAGTAGAAAGCAAAGGTGTGAGAAATTTGTAACTTTAACCCCTTGACTGTCGCAACCCCCAAATCTTGAGGTGTCTCCTGGTGTTGCCAAATTTAAAAAAAAAAAAAAAAAATTCTTATGAAATGATAGAGAATCTTTTCCCGATTGTAATGACACCAAGAAAAAACAAAATTTGATGGAAAACTGACGGAATTACATTCTCGCGAAGTGAGCGACCTCGGCGATATTTACGAATCGGCGATTTCGCCCACTTTGAGCCCTATTTTTGGCTAATTCCATTGTTCCAGTCGACCAAACTCATAGTTATTTCTTTAGAACTCAATTTTTTTCTATCGATGGAGTACAAGAAACTGCCCATTTACTGATTTCAACTACCCAATAACGTGGTTAGAAATTTGCAATTTGGCCAATTTCACGAAAATTAAAAAATATGAGTTTCAAAATAGGGTCCAGAATGAACAATGCAGACATTCCTGGCTCTAAAATAACATTTTATTTGTTCATCAGTCACGTCTCCAAGCCCCTCTGATATTACTCTTGCTTTCTATTATGAATTATTATTCAAACAAAAAATAGAAGATTTACTGTTATGCAGACTACTGCAATATTGTAATAATTGTATAAATAATGTCAACCCATTCATGACTGCATATCAGAATGGCTACTTGGACATTTATTGGAAAATGGCATCGTTTGTTTACTTTTGAACCGGCAAAAAATCAAACATTTTCCCTAATTTGAGCTCCATTTCAAGGTTCTTTTCATAGTAAAACCAATCAAAATCACCTCTATTTCTATAATGTGTTTTCCATTCTATCAAATGAGACCAAGAAAATGAGAATACAACCATAAATACTAAACGAAAATAGACCACAAAGTCGGCAATTTAATAAAAAAAATGGTCAGTTTTTTTCTCATTATGCACTGCGTGATGCAGGATTTTTTTATGTGGTGCACACTGACCACACAGACCCATTCTCTCACATGTGGGCCTACCAGCTTTCTCCTGCTTGATTTGAAGCCGCTAGAATTTATGAGTACATATATATACGTCAAAAACGGTGGCTCGTAAGACGTATATATATACGACCAAAACAGTCAAAGGGTTAATATTTAGTGGCAATACACTATATTATAGTGCTGTTGTAACACTGACTCCTGACTGCTCAAAGATCAAACCCTCCAAATGCTAATTAATCATCAAAGTTTCATGGAAGAACACCCATTAACAATTTTCAGGAATTCTATAATGTCATAATCTGGGAGCCCTACTGTATTACTCTGCGCTGTACCTCCAATTCATTCATTTATTCCTTTCATCTTCAGGTAGAGGAATTTGCTGTAATACAAGAGTAACTGACCCTGTATGGTGCCTCGGGAATCAGATTCGGGTGTAAACCATAATATTCGATAAGATGAAGGCATGTATCAGCATTCTTTAGGTTCACACTGCCCTTAAAGGGTAGATAGCTCAATGACTGCAAAAAAAAAAAAAAAAAGAAGAAGAATTATTAGTTTATCACTGGCCTAAGTTGAAATACGTATTGACTTTCTAATATTTATTGTATAAGAATACATATTATACAATTGTAATAAAAATTAATTAAGCAAAAAACTAAGTAAATTTTTTACCAGTTCAGCATAGTTATCATCTGGTAAAAACATAAGAAATTCATCATTAATACTTAGTTTATGCTACGTGTATTTTAGAGTCATCCTGTTACTATCCTAGACAATGGCTGTACATCTCTCCATTAACACACATCACAGTCACAAAACAACAGGAATTGGAATCCTGCAGGTATAACCTCTAAGATATCAGGTCACTTTTTTCCAGGAAGTCACTTGTTTATATTCATTTGCACACAACTGCTAGATACACACATCAGTGTGGATGCATGTAAAGAATCTCCAATACAGTGGACCCCCGGTTTACGATATTATTTCATTCCAGAAGTATGTTCAGGTGCCAGTACTGACCAAATTTGTTCCCATAAGGAATATTGTGAATTAGATTAGTCCATTTCAGACCCAGAAACACACATACAAACACACTTACATAAATACACTTACATAACTGCTCGCATTGGGAGCTGATCGTAAACCGGGGGTCCACTGTATATGCCCTGGAACTCCTAAGACTGAGATTGACTTAAGTTCATCTCCCTGCTAGCTCAACAAACACAAACACATGACGAACAAGTGTAATATCATATGCAACTTTTCATAATCAAATGCTTGAGCCAGTAACTCAGTCATCCCTGTCAAGAACTACCAATAACAGGATTTAGAAGTAACAGTCTTGGTATGTTACTCCCTATACTTATACCTATTTGGGCTAAAATGCAATGTCATAACAGTTACCATGTTCAACCTTCACTTTATTGTTTAGGCTATATCAAGATGTCCAGAGGGTTAGTGTGAACTTTTCCACTGCCCAGCCAATGGTTACTTTAACCTTTGTATGGTCAAGGGGAAGTTACTATATACAAATATTCAAATTAATTCATAATGATGAAAGTACAGTATGTCAAAAATCCAGCCAAAAGCAATAAAAGGAACCCCAAATGAAAAGCTGGGAGGGTAAGTCATCAAAGTTTTCCAAAAACATGGAAGTGTGTATACGACATCAGCAACCGGAAATAAGATATAACCCTAATGGTGGGTGGTCAATATACTTAAGCTTTATGCCCAGGCTATGATGGTTTTGTGGGCCAGCAGCACTGATATGAACAGCCTGGTTCAAGAGGCAATAAACAAGGAAGCCTGGTCTCAGGCCAAGCTGTGAGGATAGAAAATCCTCAAATCAATCACAGGTATGTCCATGATGAGGTCCAAGAGAATGCAAACTGCAAGTGCTAGGCCCAAGACATGTCTCTAGTGTTATGGGTCATCACTCTGAGTGAGGAAGGTGGTGGTGTAAGCAGTTACTGTACATTACAGGCATTGTAAACTGTTTTACCCAGGTGAAGATGAGTTTGGAGATGGTGCAAAGACCTAAAGGCAGACTAATGAAGAGACTCACTGTAGAATTTTTAAACCATAGCAAGGACAAACAAGAAATGACATTCATGTAAGAATGAAACTAAACAGAACGTGGAATTTCTTGACAAATCCATGATGTATAAGGTATGACTTGTGAACTCACTTGTTACTGAGAAAAAAGCCTCATCCCTTTGTGAGGGTGACTGAGCTTTTTGTGATGAAGTAACAAATCAGGTGATCTCTGTAGGGCACCTATGCAGTTTCTCAATAAAAGTCACGTATGACAGCTGTAGAACCTCCCTCACCAAGTCCCATAATTAGTGGAACCAAGGTTGAAGAAATCTCCATGGTGTGATGAGGATGCAATATATGCATAACTCTGTCAGGAATGGAACTGAAGGGAAGAGTTATGGGGAGTGGAACATTGTCTGATCTAAGGATAACATTTGCTGCTTGAGCCAATGGATCTGAAAGGAAGAAAGGAATAGTGAAAGTCTCCTGTGTGGCAAGTAGATCCATCTGGAAGACCCAAGATATCTACCAGGGACTGAGTAACACCCTGGTGAAGTTCTGTCAGGAAAGAAAGATCCCAGATTCCCATCTGGGATCTATCCAAGTGGAGAAGGTACTACATACTTTGATGCAGAGTGTGTAGGTTTGAATCCTGCCGTGGACTGAGAGATAATGTTTGTAAATAATTTTGCCTGTTTGCAAATTGTTAAGCACATACTCTTTGTATATGACTATGTTGAGCTTATACATATACATGTATAACTGTGTTGAGGTTATACGAGTGCAATGGCTCATTAAATGGGATTCCAATTTTGTGAAAAGAAATCTAAGCAAAATCTGTTAAGAGTACTATAAAGTCCTACCTCAATTTTCTTTAGCTTCTCTGAAAGTCTGAGTGTCTTATTGAATGATTCCACCCGAACCATAAAGGTCTTCTCGTGAACTAGATGTGGCTTGGTTAAATTCTCTGGAAGAGACTTGATATTTGAGTGAAGTTCTGCCTCGGTGTCTCCTTGACCCCTGCAAAATTTAGTCAACTGCATAAAGTCATTAGCCAAAATACTTAATTTTTTAAACTTAACTTTCAGTGTGAAACACTGTATGTTACACTGTGCTACTATTATTTTTTAACATATCAGCCATTTCCCACTGAGGTAAGGTGACCTGAATAGGAGGAAACACTTTCACCATCACTCATTCACTCTTGCCAGAATGAAGGTACTGTACATCCCACTTCCAAGACTAAAGTTCAGTGAACCAATTTCCCTGAATTTTTTCACATTACCTTGCTCACATCCCAACAGAACATAAAGTAATAATAATTAATAATAATAATAAAAATAATAATAACAATAATAATAATAAGGCCAAGGCAGGATAACCCTGCCATGGCAGATAGCCAAATGTCTAAGAAAATAGAGTTAATCCCAATATGAGATGCTGCTGCTACTATTTCCAGAAGTACATGCCTATTGTGTACCATATCATCCTAGAAAGAGGCCATGGAATGTGGCAGTATAGAAAACTACAGTTAATATAAAGAGGAGGAATTTTGGTATAAGTTTTATGTATGGCATCTAAGCTTGTACAGGCAAAGCATGTAAAAATATAAATTCTTTGAAAAGTTCTGAATAGTGACAATCCCAAATTGGCAAAAAAATTTTAGGTCTCAAAATTGTAAAAGAAAAAAAAGTAACACTGTACTGTAACTGTAGTTGGATGCAGTGATGTGTTATGTTTAAGAATAGATCAATATATACAAGTACTTTACTGTAGTTGGTAAGTAGGAGTTTATCTGTTGCACCTATTAACAGTTTGGCGACCTAGTCTTAGACCAGATTGCTGGGGCAATGATTTGTAAAGGAAATATTGTGTGGATAAGAACTATAAACCCTTTGACTGTTGCGAGCCCCTTTCTGAAACTGTCATTCTATGGTGCAAAATTTTTGAAAAAAAAAAATAATTATTTTTTGTTATGAAATGATAGAGAATCTTTTCCCGATGATAATGACACCAAAAGTACAAAATTTGGTCGAAAACTCATGGAATTACGCTCCCGCGAAATTAGCGGTCTCGGCAACATATAATCATCGGCAATTTCGCCAACTTTGAGCCCTGCTTTTGGCCAATTCCTTTGTTCCAGTTGACCAAGCTCATAACTATTTCTTTAGAACTCCATTTTTTCTATCAGTTGAGTACAAGAAACCTCCCATTTACCGATCTGAACTACCCAATAAAGTGGTCAGAAATTGGCAATTTGGCCAATTTCACACAAATTAAAAAAGACGCCAATTTCAAAATAGGGTCCAGAATAAACAAAGTGGACATTCTTGGCACTAAAATAAAATATCCTCTGTTCATTAGTCACATCTCTAGGCCCCTCTTATATTACTATTGCTTTCTATTTTTATTTTTTATTCATACAAAAAATACAAAATTTACTGTTATGCATACTACATTATTGTAAAAATGGTATAAATAATATCAGTGCACTAGTGAAAGAATATCAGACTCCCCAGTTGACGTGTATTGGACGTGTGGTGTGATTTGCTTACTCCTGAACATTGGTAAAAATCGAACATTTCTGCTACTTTGAGCTCAATTTCAAGGTCGTTTTCATCATGAAACTAATCAAAATCATCTCTATTTCTATAATATGTTTTCCATTTTATCATGCAAGACCATGAAAATGAGAATACAACGATAAATATTATATGAAAATACACCTCAAAGTTGGCATTTTAATCCAAAGAAACGGTCAGTTTTTTTTTTCTCATTATGCACTGCGAGTTGCAGGATTCTTTTTATGTAGTGCACACTGACCACACAGACCCATTCTCTCACATGTGGGCCTACCAGCTTTCTCCTGCTTGATTTGAAGCCGCTAGGATTATTGAGTATATATACGTCCGAAACACTGGCTCATAAGACGTATATATACGACCAAAACAATCATAGGGTTAAAAAACATACAGCAAAGTAAAGGTAAGTATACAGTGGACCCCCGCATAACGATCACCTCCAAATGCGACCAATTATGTAAGTGTATTTATGTAAGTGCGTTTGTACGTGTATGTTTGGGGGTCTGAAATTGACTAATCTACTTCACAATATTCCTTATGGGAAAAAATTCAGTCAGTACTGGCACCTGAACATACTACTGGAATGAAAAAAGTTCGTTAACCGGGGGTCCACTGTATACTAAATGTAAATACAAGCTTTTAAGATTCATCAGCCATCTTTGGTGTTAATGAGACAGAAAGAAGGCCTGTGCTGCACTCGTATGACAACTGGTAGTACCTCAATGGATGGTTGCTGTTTACCAACCTGAAGATTTTTTTAGAGATCAAAATGGTGTCTCCCCTTTTTCTGTTCTTGTTGCCGAAATGTAAGGGTTTTCCACACTATTTATCCCAATTCTTCAGCAGGAATGTGTCAGCAGTTTCTAAATTATGGATTAAGGCCAATATACACCAAATGACCTTTGAGAATGCCTGATTACATTTCACAATTCAGTCCAGTGTTCACACATTAAATTCATTATGGTGCCCTCCCCACTACATCACTCAGTGGCTGTTCTACCATCCCCCTCACTCGAAATTTCTCGAAAGGGTCAAATCAGCATCACACTTTATTACACAATTATTGTATTATTCAAATTTACACATGCTGAATTTAGGAAAATTCAAGATTTTCCAAAGCAGTTTAATACTAGTACAGTGGACCCCCGGTTTACGATCAGCTCTCAATGCGACCAATTATGTAAGTGTATTTACGTAAGTGCGTTTGTATATGTATGTTTGGGGGTCTGAAATGGACTAATCTAATTCACAATATTCCTTATGGGAACAAATTCGGTCAGTACTGGCACCTGAACATACTTCTGGAATGAAATAATATCATAAACCGGGGGTCCACTGTAATGGCTAAAATTGCTTCAAAACCTCACCATAGCTCATAACAAGATCGCACAAGCATGCTGCGTGACATTAATTTTCGAGCATCGTCTTCAGACTGCATTTCCAAAATCACATATGGCTGAAAAGAAAAAAAATAATGTTCAGGCTATTACATTAGAACAAGAGACTATTAAAAAAGAGATTACTTGTGTTATGGCTTAAGCACTCATATCACAAATATTTTTTTTAATGCACCGGCCATCTCCCGCCAAGGCAAGGTGACCCAAAAGAAAAAGCAGAAGTTTTACCTTTTACATTCAGAACATAATTTATACAGAAGGGGTTCCTAGCCCCTTGCCCCCGGCATTTTATTCGCCTCTCATATCACTAATATTTTCACAGTTAAAATATGAGCAAAGTACTGTATTGAGATCAATAAAATATATTATAAATGCTGTACGTATTTTTATTCACTTTTAATGCTAGCTAAATTACAAAATTCAGTGCAGTCGGGATATTCATTTATTTATGATTGCAAACAGACAAATTAAATTATTATACAGTAATTTTAACTCACATCTTCCTTTGGTTTATCAATCCACTTAATAGGAATGTTGAACATCTGTGCAATGGACATGAGTTCCTATAATAGAAATTAAAAATTAATGTCAGTCCTGTGATCAAGAAGTTCAGTAAAATGTAAACTAATTTTCCTGGCTTTAAAAACTGGCCCCATATGGGTTTAGCACTTTTTCTAAATATAATAGTATAATTTAAAAACCAATACGTATAAGTAATGGTATAAATGACTGCCACTATTCTATTTGAGATGTGATTAAATAATGAACAGTAAACACAAGACATTTTTCGGGCTATTAAACAAAGTATATACTGTATTGTACTGTATATTTCTCTATCTAAATCTTAACTATATACAGCCTCTCCTCACTGAACGACGGGGTTCCATTCCTAAAACCACGTTAGTAAACGAATTCGTTGCTAAGCAAGGAGAATACTTTAATGGTAGCGGGTTTGTGTCAGCCATCTTTGATATTGTTTTAATGTCACCTTTGCACCATTTGTAACATTTTTAGTATATTTTTAAATGTTTTTACAGTAGTGTACTGTATATTTTAATAAACAGAATAGAGGAAATCAGCTGAAATATACATTATTTAAGTATACATACTGGTGAGAGAGCCCATCATAAGTCTGAGTCACTGGTAAACAAGTATACGTCGCTAAGTGAGGATAGGATGTATAAATATTTTCCATTATTTAAATCCTAAGTGTCTCATGCCATATTTTACAATGACTGATATGTACTCCAAACAAAGAAAATTTCTTGTGCTTACTGGTATTCTGAATTCAATATGTTCATTTGCACACCATAAGAGGTATCTTCTGAATGTCTGACTACACATGATGGCTGCAGCTGTGTTGTATATTATCAGTACTGTACTGGTACTATAGTTTTCTCCTCATTCTTCTAAAACCTTTGCTTTGTCCATTCTTGTTGATATAATCATGTCAGCACCTGTTGAAGAACACCTAATTACATAATGCTATATACATGTATATTTATATTTACACACACACACACCTGTACACTGTACACTGTGTATGTTAGGCCCATATCGGAGTATGCAGCACCAGTTTGGAACCCACACCTAGCCAAGCACGTAAGGAAACTAGAGAAAGTGCAAAGGTTTGCAGCAAGACTACTCCTGGAGCTAAGGGGTATGTCCTACAAAGAGAGGTTAAGGAAAATCAACTTGATGACACTGGAAGACACTCCTCACTCCTGAAAGATGTTATACCTCCCTGCCCAATGCATGAAATCCCTGCCTTCATCTCTTTATCAACAATTAACAGCTCCTCAACATATTCCTTCCATCTTCCCAATACCTCCATCTCCTAATCTAATAACTCCCTTCTTTTGTTTTTAACTGTTAAATCCATTTCTTCCCTATGCTTTCTCAACTTATTAATTTCTCCAAAACTTTTTCTTATTCTTAGCAAAATTTCTTGTTTTACAAAATCTCACCCTCTCTCTCTCATTTGCTCTTCTTTAACACTTTCTCATCACTTTTTTTGAACCTATCTTGTAATCTTTGTATACTCCTCCCTCCTTATATCACTTCTGCTTTGTTAAAAACCTCTCAAATGCAAACTTTCTCTTTTACCACTCTTTACCTCATCATTCCACCAATTGCTCCTCTTCCCTCCTGCACCTGTCCTCCTATATCCACAAACCTCTGCTGCATACAAGCATTTTTAAATCTACCCCATAGAAGGTCCATGGCCTGGTATACAAAGCTCTCCCTTCACACGCTGAATGTCCGTGGTTCGATTCCCGGCAAGGGTAGAAACACTGAGCATGTGTCCTTACACCTGTTGTCCCATTCACCTAATAAATGTTAGTTGACCGGTGTGGGTTGCATCCTGGGGACAAGATTGAGGCCCCCAATGGAAATGAGATGCACTGTCTTGCTTGGGTTATCCTGGGTGGCTAACCCTCCTCGGTTAAAAATCCGAATGAAATCTTCTTATCTTACCTTACCTCTCTCTAGCCCACCTTTCTCCCATCAGTTATTATAATTATTACTAAACCTGTAAGGATCATACACCTGGGGAATCAAAGACAGTCAGATTTGATCCGAGAGGAGAAGGTAGCTCCAATTCTTTGGATCAAGAGCCCGTTACTAACATAATGGCTCCCCGCTGCAGAGTTGAACTAATAAGTAAGTAAGTTTATTCAGGTATACACAAATACAGTTACATAAATTATCATACATAGCAGCATATGTGTAGAGAACCTGGGATAACCCAAAAAAGTCAGTGACTTATTTCCATTGGGGTCCTGCACACAACTAATGAATAAGAACTGGTTGTTTAGTTTATTGGGTTTAAAACCTATCGACTGCACGAGGATCATTAAAGCTGCATGTAACATATCCACCACCACCACCACATTATATTATAATTATGGGGAGCGCTAAACCCGTAGAATTACACAGCGCGTGTAGGGGTGATGGAAGGTATTCAGGCTCAAATTCAGGGAACCGGGGCACAGATACAATTCCCGACATCAAGAGCCCCTCACCAGCATCAGGGAACCTCCCTTGAGGAGATATTCACCACCAGTCAAACATAATTTAATTACTAAAACAGAGATTAAAGCAAATTCAGCACACGTACATCAACGCATCTCTCAATCGTCTCGTTATTGGGGGTTTATAGGGCAACTGACAGCTTAAGCCGTATTGAAACCTACTTTTCGGTGTCCAGGGAAGAAACTTCGAGATATAATAATAATAATAATATCTTTATTTCTACAAGTACATGTACAAGGTATACAGACCATAGCTGACATCAGTGACATACTACTATATAGAAAGTCGCTTGTTATGCAGAGCATTTCGGGCAAATTAGGTCAGTTTTGTCCCAGGATGCGACCCACACCAGTCGACTAACACCCAGGTACCTATTCTACTGATAGGTGAACATAGACAACCAGTGTAAAGAAACACGCCCAATTTTTCTACCCTCGCCGGGAATCGAACCCGGACGTTCGCCGTGTGAAGCGAGAGCTTTAGCCACCAGGTCACGGGGTGTGATATCTTTAATACCCCCTCTCCTCATCAACCACCCACCCATCATCCACATTCCATCCTTCTTACTCTACCCTAGCTTACCAAACCTCTGAAGAACTGAATTGGACACCTCTTAGTGAATCTTCATCTTCATGGGTTTGTAAGGGCCACTGACTTCTTATGCCGTATCTAATGCTGCTTTCCAATCTAAGGAGAATTATTATTATTATTATAATCAAAAAGAAGCGCTAAGCAATCTAAGGAGAGTTTACCTGGAGAGAGTTCCGGGGGTCAACGCCCCCGCGGCCCGGTCTGTGACCAGGCCTCCTGGTGGATCAGAGCCTGATCAACCAGGCTGTTGCTGCTGGCTGCACGCAAACCAACGTACGAGCCACAGCCCGGCTGGTCAGGAACCGACTTTAGGTGCTTGTCCAGTGCCAGCTTGAAGACTGCCAAGGGTCTGTTGGTAATCCCCCTTATGTATGCTGGGAGGCAGTTGAACAGTCTCGGGCCCCTGACACTTATTGTATGGTCTCTTAACGTGCTAGTGACACCCCTGCTTTTCATTGGGGGGATGGTGCATCGTCTGCCAAGTCTTTTGCTTTCGTAGTGAGTGATTTTCGTGTGCAAGTTCGGTACTAGTCCCTCTAGGATTTTCCAGGTGTATATAATCATGTATCTCTCCCGCCTGCGTTCCAGGGAATACAGGTTTAGGAACCTCAAGCGCTCCCAGTAATTGAGGTGTTTTATCTCCGTTATGCGCGCCGTGAAGGTTCTATGTACATTTTCTAGGTCAGCAATTTCACCTGCCTTGAAAGGTGCTGTTAGTGTACAGCAATATTCCAGCCTAGATAAAACAAGTGACCTGAAGAGTGTCATCATGGGCTTGGCCTCCCTAGTTTTGAAGGTTCTCATTATCCATCCTGTCATTTTTCTAGCAGATGCGATTGATACAATGTTATGGTCCTTGAAGGTGAGATGCTCCGACATGATCACTCCCAGGTCTTTGACGTTGGTGTTTCGCTCTATTTTGTGGCCAGAATTTGTTTTGTACTCTGATGAAGATTTAATTTCCTCGTGTTTACCATATCTGAGTAATTGAAATTTCTCATCGTTGAACTTCATATTGTTTTCTGCAGCCCACTGAAAGATTTGGTTGATGTCCGCCTGGAGCCTTGCAGTGTCTGCAATGGAAGACACTGTCATGCAGATTCTGGTGTCATCTGCAAAGGAAGACATGGTGCTGTGGCTGACATCCTTGTCTATGTCAGATATGAGGATGAGGAACAAGATGGGAGCGAGTACTGTGCCTTGTGGAAGAGAGCTTTTCACCGTAGCTGCCTCGGACTTTACTCTGTTGACGACTACTATCTGTGTTCTATTAGTGAGGAAATTATAGATCCATCGACCGACTTTTCCTGTTATTCCTTTAGCACGCATTTTGTGCGCTATTACGCCATGGTCACACTTGTCGAAGGCTTTTGCAAAGTCTGTATATATTACATCTGCAGTCTTTTTGTCTTCTAGTGCATCTAGGACCTTGTCGTAGTGATCCAATAGTTGAGACAGACAGGAGCGACCTGTTCTAAACCCATGTTGCCCTGGGTTGTGTAACTGATGGGTTTCTAGATGGGTGGTGATCTTGCTTCTTAGGACCCTTTCAAAGATTTTTATGATATGGGATGTTAGTGCTATCGGTCTGTAGTTCTTTGCTGTTGCTTTACTGCCCCCTTTGTGGAGTGGGGCTATGTCTGTTGTTTTTAGTAACTGTGGGACGACCCCCGTGTCCATGCTCCCTCTCCATAGGATGGAAAAGGCTCGTGATAGGGGCTTCTTGCAGTTCTTGATGAACACGGAGTTCCATGAGTCTGGGCCTGGGGCAGAGTGCATGGGCATGTCATTTATCGCCTGTTCGAAGTCATTTGGCGTCAGGATAACATCGGATAGGCTTGTGTTAACCAAATTTTGTGGCTCTCTCATAAAAAATTCATTTTGATCTTCGACTCTCAGTCTGGTTAGCAGCTTGCTAAAAACTGAGTCACATTGGGACTTAAGTAGCTCACTCATTTCCTTGCTGTCATCTGTGTAGGACCCATCTTGTTTATGTAGGGGCCCAATACTGGACGTTGTTCTCGACTTTGATTTGGCATAGGAGAAGAAATACTTTGGGTTTCTTTCGATTTCATTTATGGCTTTTAGTTCTTCCCGCGATTCCTGACTCCTATAAGATTCCTTTAGCTTAAGTTCGATGCTTGCTATTTCTCTGATCAGTGTCTCCCTACGCATTTCAGATATATTGACCTCTTTAGCCGCTCTGTTATTCTTTTCCGTCGCCTGTAAAGGGAGCGCCTGTCTCTTTCTATTTTACATCTACTCCTCCTTTTTCTTAGAGGAATAAGCCTTGTGCATACATCGAGTGCCACCAAGTTAATCTGTTCTAGGCATAAGTTGGGGTCTGTGTTGCTTAGTATATCTTTCCAGCTTATATCGGTTAGGACTTGGTTTACTTGGTCCCACTTTATGTTTTTGTTATTGAAGTTGAATTTGGTGAATGCTCCCTCATGACTAATCTCATTATGTCGGTCTGGGGCCCCACGCATACATGTCTGAACCTCAATTATGTTGTGATCTTAGTATATTGTTTTTGATATGGTGACATTTCTTATCAGATCATCATTGTTAGTGAAGATGAGGTCTAGTGTATTCTCCAGTCTAGTAGGCTCTATTATTTACTGGTTTAATTTGAATTTTGTGCAGATATTTAAAAGCTCGTGTGAGTGTGAGTTTTCATCAGAGCTGCCTCCTGGTGTTATTACTGCAACAATATTATTTGCTATAGTCCTCCATTTTAGGTGCCTTAAGTTGAAATCCCTCAGGAGCAAGATGTTGGGTGCAGGAGCTGGAAGATTTTCCAGACAGTGGTCAATTTTTAACAGCTGTTCCTGGAATTGCTGGGATGTTGCATCCGGAGGCTTGTAGACTACCACCTTTACTGCTAAAACTTCCACTACATCATTTGAGGCATTAAGCAGTTCTGTGCAAACAAGTGACTCTGCAATGTACAGGCCAACCCCCCCCCCCCTTTTGCCTGTTCACTCTGTCACATCTGTATAGGTTGTAACCTGGGATCCATATTTCGTTGTCCAAGTGATCCTTTACGTGGGTCTCAGTGAAAGCCGCGAACATTTCCTTTGCCTCTGCAAGCAGTCCACGGATGAAAGGTATTTTGTTGTTTGTTGCTGGCTTTAGACCCTGTATATTTGCAAAGAAGAATGTCATCGGACTGGTGGTTTTGTTGGTACTGGGGGGGGGGATTTTTTTTCCGGCATTAGTATCTGTATCTGTTGGTTTGGAGTGGAGGCCATCCACTCCAGGAATGACTGGATTTGGTGTACGATTTCTGCCATTTCCTGCCAGTTTTTTTTTCCTTCCTGGCACTAAAAAACCTCTCTTGAGTGGCTGTGGCTACTCAGGTTTTCCCATGGCCTGGATGTTTTGTATCTTTTTGTCCCCTTTAGATGGTGTGCCTGGCAATTTAAGTTATAGCACAGTCTTTCCTGTACTGAAGAGATACACATTTCAGGGTGAAAAAGCTTACAGGAAGGGAGTTTGCATTTTCCTGTTGTCATATGGGCACGGCATTTTCTAGGGTGGTCATAGTTGCACGTCCCGTCTGTTTTTCCAGATTTCCCATGTCTACAGATACCAAGTGCATAGTATGTGCACAGGCTTGGTTTCCGTTTGCCTTGGGTTTCTGTGACTGTATTTCCTGTTGGTGCATGTTTCCCTGTCTTATTCCTATCCTCCCTAGCACCAACAATGGAGCTCCCACCAGTTGTTTTTGGTAATATATCCTCACTATTGCTAGTGGAGTCCTCTTGTTTGCTATTTCCTGTGGTATTTCTAGTTTGCAATATTGGTTTTATCTTATCTTTGACTACACTTGTTTCCCCACTAGAAGAGATACTGACTGCAGAATCCGCAGAAAAATGTCGCAATAATCATTTTATATATATTTCCACTTTCGTCTAATATACTGCTTATGTTATTTTCATTAATAGCCAAGGTGAAAATAGCTATAGGCTTAGCGGACTGAAGCCTAGGACCTCAGAATCTGGGAGGCTTCCTGTGTACAATATTTTTGACAATATCATAGGCCTTTTTTACACATGCTGTCATAACACACAGTAATCTCTAAACAACCCTTCAGTAATGTTCTTTCCCCCCCATTTCAGAATAATACTGTTTTAAGCCAATTACTCGACACTAGCATTGATTTCTGTATTGATTTTGTCCTTGCAGGAAAGCAGTGAGATAGATAAGTCGACTGAGACCCTCAGTCATTTGTACTCTGATGTTAATGAGGTGATACCAGGCTTCAAGTTAACAATCTTTTGCAGAAAATGGAAAAACTGGAATTTGTGATTATGCTGCATTTTTGGACCCGTGTGCTAGGTCATTTTCACAAGGTCAGCAAAGTCATTCAGAAATCAGAACTGTTACTGAGTACTTGTGCATGTTTGTACAGTTCACTTCAGGATTTTTAAAACAAAATTAGAGACTTTGATGAGCTTGAGCAACAACCAAAAGTCATCTTGCCAAAAGTTAACTACCGAAATGTCAACTACCGAATTTATCAACTTGTCAGTTCTCTGAACCGACAAGTTGATAAATTAGACACATGTGCAACACTTTGGTATCTTTATTGAGGAAACGTTTCGCCACGCAGTGGCTTCATCGGTCCTATACAAAGAAGAATTGTGAATATCAGAGAGAGTTTGAGGTAATCAGTCCCTCATCCTGGAGTCGACGTAATCAAACTCCTTCTGATCTTCCATTAGTCTTTCCAAGATTGATGGAAGATCAAGATAACAGATCATCTTACTATTCATGTGCTGCTATATTACCTCTCTATGGGTCAGAAGTTAGTTTATCTAGGGACTTGTTTTGGCAGTCACATTCTAAATCGTGTCTTGCTGAACACACCACACATATAGTACTCTTGTACTTTAAAGTGCAGCAAATTTCAATCCACTAACATACCATATAGTACTGTTTCTTTGAGTGTTTCTCTGTACAGTATCATGTATTTAATGTACAGAATATAAAATAATTATAAATACAGAAGCTATGTACCAAGCGATGTTACCTGGAGGTTACCTGGAGGTTATTCCGGGGATCAACGCCCCCGCGGCCCGGTCCATGACCAGGCCTCCCGATGGATCAGGGCCTGATCAACTAGGCTGTTACTGCTGGCCGCACGCAGTCCAACGTACGAGCCACAGCCCGGCTGATCCGGCACTGACTTTAGGTATCTGTCCAGCTCTCTCTTGAAGGCAGCCAGGGGTTTATTGGCAATTCCCCTAATGCTTGATGGGAGGCTGTTGAACAGTTTTGGGCCCCGGACACTTATGGTGTTTTCTCTTAGTGTACCAATGGCGCCCCTACTTTTTATTGGCGGCATTTTGCATCGCCTGCCCAGTCTTTTACTTTCGTAGGGGGTGATTTCTGTGTGCAGATTTGGGACCATTCCTTCCAAGATTTTCCAAGTGTAGATTATGATATATCTCTCCCTCCTGCGTTCCAACGAGTACAAGTCAAGTGCTTCCAAGCGTTCCCAGTAGTTAAGGTGCTTGACAGAACTTATACGTGCAGTAAAGGATCTCTGTACACTCTCTAGATCTGCGATTTCACCTGCTTTGTATGGAGCTTAGTTCCTTATTTCTTGTTATTAAAGTTCTCAAACTTTTATGGTTGGTTTTATTTCAACAAGTTGTAATCCCAAAGCGCTATGAGAAGCCCAGTATGGTACAGGATAATTGGTCTTGAATTCTTACTAACTCTTACAAAGCCAGAAACAGGCTAGATTCTAGAGGGAAATCAGTAAGTTGACCTGGTATTCTCTGGTACATGTCTATGCTAATATATGTCGCATTTTGTAACACTGCCCAAAGCTGGGCGATGAAAGAAAAAAAGGGAACAAGAGCCCCTTGCAAAGTCCCCAAGTAGGCCAGGTAAACCCCACCTTGCCAAGTACCAGCAGAGCGGGACGCCCACACTCTCACCTGAGTTCAAGAACCGGCTTCACTCCTAAATCGTTAAAAGATCATAAAGAGGAAAAAATGTAGTTTTAGTTGTGCACCCTTACCGGCTAGTTTATGGTGAACCCCATGGTCATCCTGTGAGCGTTAGCGTAAATATCAGGTTGCAGAGGTCGTAATGGGTCCTTGTCTAACCCCACTGGGCACTGTTAGAAAGAAACATAAATCATTTCATAATTTGCAATTACTTCATATAGCTAATGTACACAATACAGTATGGAATACAATCTAAAAATAATAATAAATGTTAACACTTAAAAACACTGGTTATAACTGGGTGGCAATAAGATAAGATAAGAGATAAGATAAGATTTCGTTCGGATTTTTAACCCCGGAGGGTTAGCCACCCAGGATAACCCAAGAAAGTCAGTGCGTCATCGAGGACTGTCTAACTTATTTCCATTGGGGTCCTTAATCTTGTCCCCCAGGATGCGACCCACACCAGTCGACTAATACCCAGGTACCTATTTGCTGCTAGGTAAACAGGACAACAAGTGTAAGGATCATCAATCATCTAGTGTTCTAGTCGATGCAAAATGTGAATACAGCCTCAAGATTTCAGATAATTTATCATTAACAATGAAGTGTTTTACCATATCCTGTAAGGTTTGCATGGAGGTTTCTGAAAGGTTGGATGGCTGGACACTAAGATATAATACACAAATAACCCGCACATAGAAGAGAAGCTTACGACGACGTTTCGGTCCGACTTGGACCAGTCACGGTATTGTGCCTTTTTTTTGTTACTAAGATATAATGTTCCAGAGTTTGACAATGGAACATTACATCCAGTGTATGGCACTGGAATACTGTATCCAGTGTTTGGCACTGACACATTATATCACTAAGATATAATGTTTCAGTGCATGCGAATTTTTTATTTTGTCACTGACATCTTCATACTAACCATACTGCTAGAGATACTTATACTTAGTCTAGCAGTAATAACATCTTGCAATCTACTGGCCTTGTTACTTCCCCATAGATATGTTTAACTCGATACATTTCATTGTGATGGATAATGGATCTGCTAGTCGCAATCTGTACTGTTCTACTTTATTCAAGGTCGTTTCTTGTCCTTTTCTGACAGTGTTTCGTAAACTTGTTTTGAAAAAAAAAATATATTCAACATTCTCTTTGTTAAATGCTTATTTAGGTAATTCATTAATTTTGTCATGCTCCTGGAGGCCTATGTGAGATGAAATCCACAAAAGCACATTCAGGTCTCAGGCTATTTAGATACATTTAGGTCTCAGGCTATTTAGGGCAAATAAGGAAAGAGTCAGTTTCAATTAAACTGTGTGGTCGTAATTTCCGTAAGCTAAGATCAAAAAATATGGTAAACAGCTCAGTTTGTAAGGTGGGAATCCACTTATCAATTTTAATACACCTGTGTGTTATAGTACCATCAGGGTGGTTTACAATAAAAGCACTTCCCGATTGCTTTGCTAGGTTATAGACTAGCGGTACTTCCCCTTCATCTTCTTGAAGGGAAGAGAACCTTTAGTGGAATACTTGACGATATCCTCATTGCCCTACACAAGTTTATCAGCTTGGACTGGCGGTGCAACATCCCCCCAATGAAAAGCAGGGGCGCCATGAGTACGCTGAAACAATACAATAAGTGTCAGTGGCCCAAGACTGTTCAACTGCCTCCCAGCATACATAAAGGGGATTACCAATAGACCCCTGGCTCTCTTCAAGAGGGAGCTGGACAGATACCTAAATTCAGTTCCTTACCAACCTGGCTGTGGTTCATATGTCGGTATGCGTGCGACCAGAAGTAACAGCTTGGTTGATCAGGCCCTAATTCATCGCGAGGCTTGGTCATGGACCAGGCCGTCCGGGTGTTGACCCCGAAACACCCTCCAGGTATGCATGTAATGTAACCCGTCCTATATGACATGATAACATAACTAACTTTTGTTCCCAAAATGTAACCATCACATAGAATGGGGTAGCAGCCTATTACTGATTTATCTACTTTTTTTTCTAAATAAAATAAGTGCTAATTAAATGCTGTACAACTCTGCTCGTTTCAGAGTAGTGTACTAAGCGCCACACTATCTGACTAATCAATGTCATACTAAAATCAGCTCTAGATTTTTCCAGAAATATCACGATTAGTTATGCTGACGATGTGTGTGTATATACACTAAAACTTACCGCCAAATATGTGTCCGTTTAGAGAGGTCCAGTGTGTTTTCCAGAACATGTAACTTGACTCCCTTAACCTCACCCAGTCAGTGTCATATATCATCCCCACTGCCCACCTATCAGAGCCAAGGGTAATAAACCACGTACTTAACTGAGGTTCCCTCACTACCATCACTCTACCACTTCCAGCCTTCACTGTGAGTATCAGTTTTAAGTTTAGAGCATCAAGAATAATTTAGGCTGCGAGTGTGTCACTTGTGCTCACTATTTAATGTTTTATTCCCATAAGTATAAATTTAGAGATCATGCATTTGTTTTAGCAAAATTGTTGAATTCATTGTTCATGTGATTTTCGCGTGTACGCTTTTCACATTGATGACGACCTTTGTATTGCATTGTTTAATAGTAAAATAAAAAAAATAATATAGAGATTGGTCTGAGGGACTATGTATTACTATTAAATTATTTACCCAACAGAATGTTGAGATCCAGTACATGGACCCATTATGTGCATCGTAGTCTTTCATTCCACAGTAAAGATCTTATGGGCGGTAGCTGAGATGTATAACTTTTATTGCATTATTATTCTTAGGTTTTAATGCATTCCTTCTATTCATAATTCTGTGACAGACTCTTATTATTAGTCCTGCCAACAGCTCATTATTACTGTAGATTATAAAAGGCTGAGGACTAGTTCTTAGACCCATAAGGTGCCTTTGTAATCCTTTGACTACCACCCACAGAATGGGCATGAAACACGTAATGAAGCTATCAGACTCGTCCAGTGACGTGGACGGTGGCAGTATGCAGATTCGACAAAGATAGCGTTAGCATTATAAGCAATGGCAACTGCAGCTCAGTTAATTGATCCCAACTTCCCCTAACCGGACTCCAGCAAGCTTATTCAGGTTCATTTCAAACATAATTTTTTGCAACTGTTTTATATAGTAACATGTGTAAATTTATTTAGGATAACCACTTAAATCCAAACATTGTGACCTATTACTGTTGGGGTCAAGTGATGAGTAGATATATAGGGTGGATACAATACTTTCATTCTTGCAACCAAGACTCTAACCTTATTGGTTTCGAACACTGTACACGGAATTGTGCGGTTATCTGGACCTATATAACATTTTATAAGGTTCGAGCAAGAGCTGTTGATACTAAACACTCATCACACAAAACGCCTATTAACAGGATATAACGTCCAGCAAGGATGTTTATACCAGACACCCAATATATTCGAAGTTTATTTACATGATATAACTTCTAGCAACGCTGACGAACTTCTAGCAACGCTGACGAACTTCTAGCAACGCTGACGAACTTCTAGCAAAGCTGACGAACTTCTAGCAATGCTGACGAACTTCTAGCAAAGCTGACGAACTTCTAGCAAAGCTGACGAACTTCTAGCAAAGCTGACGAACTTCTAGCAAAGCTGACGAACTTCTAGCAAAGCTGACGAACTTCTAGCAAAGTTGACGAACTTCTAGCAACGCTGACGAACTTCTAGCAAAGCTGACGAACTTCTAGCAAAGCTGACGAACTTCTAGCAAAGCTGACGAACTTCTAGCAAAGCTGACGAACTTCTAGCAAAGCTGACGAACTTCTAGCAAAGCTGACGAACTTCTAGCAAAGCTGACGAACTTCTAGCAAAGCT
Source organism: Cherax quadricarinatus (assembly GCF_038502225.1). Classification (NCBI taxonomy): domain Eukaryota; kingdom Metazoa; phylum Arthropoda; class Malacostraca; order Decapoda; family Parastacidae; genus Cherax; species Cherax quadricarinatus. Next base: position 17,220,729 of record NC_091357.1, read on the forward strand.
GACGAACTTCTAGCAACGCTGACGAACTTCTAGCAACGCTGACGAACTTCTAGCAAATCTGACGAACTTCTAGCAAGGCTTACCAACTTCTAGCAATGCTTACCAACTTCTAGCTAGTCAGGACTAAAGAAACCACTCATGGCAAAATGTTTCCTTTAATAAATATCATAACTGTACATACGTCCCTTCTTCCACATGTCGGTAGCACAGTACACTGTACAACTGAAATGGGAAGTAATCATGTTTGATACGAGGAAAGGAAGGGGTGGCTCCAATTCTTTGGATCAAGAGATCCGAACTGGCATCAAAACAACGTTCTCCTCCCAGCCCTTACAATACAATACAGTACAATTTTTATTTCCTTTCAAGTTTACATTGAGGTTATGTAATTACAATAATGAACTGCAGTACAAAGAGTGACTGCCATGCCATGGCATTATGGCCAGACTAAATTAATGTCTTACAGACTACTTAATACTAGAGATATTGATCATAGTTTAAGTTGTACATGTTTTTTTTTTTTTTAAAGCCGACAGTAAGTTTGCTCAAGTTACAATCTGGGGATATTACATTGGGATAATTTGAAAGTATTTTGTAGGTTGTGTATATCAATAGTAAATGTTTAAGTTATATTATTGGAAGATAATACTGAGCGTTGGTGAAAGTAGTTTACAGTATGAGAATGTTAGAATATGGTGTAAGGTACCATTGAGGAGAGTAAGGACACTTATTATATTTGTCAGGTGACAGGACAAGTGTCTCCTAACACGGGTCTTAATCATATAGATGACCAGTGTGTAGATATAAGGAGACTCGTCAACTTGGCTTGGGTTATACGTATTATACCAACATTTCCGTCCAATACACGTCTAGTCTGTGCTACAGTAGTGCCACTTAACACCACAAGTTTATCTTGTAACCATTTACTTCCCTTACCAGTATAATAAGACAATATCTTTTGTTTTCTTTGGAAAATATACAAGAAAATATACAAATAATTTCAGTGGTATAAATCTGTACGTTGTGGGCATAAATAAATATATTGTACCATGTAGATTTAACTTAGAATAATCCTCTAAAATCAAAATATGACTTATTCACATTAGTTTTAGGTAGGTAAGTATTAGATTTGTCAGGGAACAGGACAAGTGACATTAGTCTTAGAATTCCTAACTTTGTTCACCATTTATTAATGGTCCAAGATCTTACGGTATATTGTGTAACTGACTGTAAATACACTCACAGCTGACATTAACCTCTACTTCAGTCATCAAAGTTTCCTGTGTCATAAGTGTTTAGGTGAAATACCGTCTTAATGATTCTTGTAGTCAATAGATCTTGGAATCAGATTAATGAAGATTATTCTGGCTGCCTGGCGGGTGGGTTGGAGCACAAAGAAATAACTCAGTGTATCTCTCCACCCGCTAGTGTCAGCAGTTGGCACACTCGGCTGCTAATATTCATCCCTGTGTAAATTGCCATTGGTTGCATTTGTCCTCTTCGCTTTCGGGCTGAGTGGACGCACTGCGCAAACAGCTCTTGCTTTCTCTGGTGCGCAACTTCCTGTTTTCACCAAGATGGCTGCCAGCTACCGCAGGAGGAGCAACACCGTGTGTGTTGACCTTGTTAAAGGGGCAATATACCCCACGAATGCCCCTGTTTTATTACCAACGATTATACGGGACACGTTTGGCATTGATGTTGAAGACTTACACGGAATAGCACTGAATGGATCATCACGAATCTTCATAAAGTTCTGCACAGTGGAGGCATATGAAAGGACGGTGACTCAGTACCAGGAGAAGAACATCATCGTATCATCTGGTCTGGAGGTACGCCTGCGGGATGCCTCAAAGTACTACACCTGGGTGAGGATCCGCAACGTTCCTTTCGAGGCAGACGATGTAGATATCAGAGAGACATTTCAAAGATATGGTGAGGTGCATGACATTACTTTAGTTCGATGGACGGAGGGGATCTATGAAGGGTTGCCGGCTGGATCTTACACCGTCAAGATGTCTTTAAGAAGACCTATTCCATCGTATGTTGTCCTGGAGGATTTTAGGACACAGCTGTACGTGACCTACGCGGGACAACGAAAGACGTGTCGCCTGTGCGGCGCTTTTGACCACATGGCGGCCGGATGTGGTAGAGCAGCAGCGCCGCGGCCTTGGGAGCGGCAAGTAGCCACGGAGTCTCAGGCGGAACCTTGACCGAAGAATTTGAGTGTGGCAGGCAAAGGTAATTGGGCGGACGAAGTGGAGGGCGTGTTGGAGAATTGTGTGACACTACCAGTGGCTTCGGATATTCCCCCGCAAGCGGGCCCGGGAGTTGAGCAGCAGCCTGTGGGGGTGGGAGAGACCGGTGCTCCACAGGAGTTATCTACGCCCCTACAGGAGATGATTAAGTCTTTCCTGGACGTGCCTGCGGAGGAGAACCCAGCTACAGACAGGAGCATTCTGACGGTTGAGAAGGACTTGATTGAGCAGATTCCAGAGCCTCTGGGGTCAGAGCCTGGCATGTTGCAGTTGATACAGGTGGAAGCTGAGGTGCACAAGGGCAATGGAAATACTGATATGGAAATTGAGGGCACATCTAGAAAGAGGGCTGGAGGCTCGTCGGATGAGGAGGTTATAACACCAGCTCAGCGTACAGGGACGAAGACGTGGGCAGGAGTGATTAAGAAAGGGCGGAGTAGTGTACAGGGGGGGGAGGGGGTACAGGCGGGAAAGAGTGTACGAGAAAAGACAGAAGCAGCAAAAAGTGGAACAGACAGGACACAGAGACATAGAGGAAAGCCACCCTTTCTGAATCTTTAAGTGTCTAACGATAAACGTGAATGGCCTTAGAGCTGACGGTAAACGAGTATGGTTGGAGGATGTTTTGCGGCGTTTTAATATTGATGTGTGTTTTATTCAAGAACACAATTTCAAGTATGGCAGAGAGTTGAGGCTGAACGGTTTTAGGATGTATGTTGGTAGTTCAGGGAAATTAAAGGGTGGGGTGGCAGTGGCAGTGAGGGAGTCCAGCCCATTCCACATGCTCAAGTGGGAAGAGGGAGGGGAGGGGAGGGTGGTGAGGGTGGAAGGGATATGGGGCGAGATTAGAGTATGTTTTCTGGGGATATATATGCCGGCAGATAGTAACATACGGGTTAAGGTGAATTTTGTAAGGGAGGTTTTGCTTTTCTACATGCGGGGTTTACCAATGGTTTCTATAATAGGTGGGGATTGGAATTGTGTAATCAGGAATAAGGATGTGGAACCGAGAGGGGCAGGGTGTGTGCTTGGGGTATTGAGGGATTTGTTGAGGGATGCAGGGGTTTATGACATAGTCAGGGGCGATGGGTGGAAAGTAGAGCACACGTTTCTGCGGAGGGGTTATGCTGCCAGGTTGGATCGTATATATATAACTCGAGATATAACAGTAGAACGTGTAATGACGATAGATTTAGGTTTTTCGGACCATCGTGCCGTTTTGGCAGAGATGGCATGGGAAGGGATGGTTCGTAGGTATGTGGGTTATTGGAAAATGAATGTGAGGCTACTCCAGGGAGAGGAGGAGGGGTTGTTTTTTAGGGAATGGTGGAAGCAACTATGGGAGGCTCGCAACGAAGAGGAGGATGTTTTGGAATGGTGGGAGAAGCACGCTAAATTGCAGATTAGGGACTATTACCAGCATAGAGGAAGGGATGAGGCGAGGTGGAGGTATGGTTTACAGAAATATTTAGAGGGGCAGCTAAATGATTGTTATGAAGGGGGAGGGGGGGCTAGACATGGAGAAATAGAGGTTTTAAGGGGAAGATTGAGGGATATACAAAACTCTCGTTTTGATGCGATACGTGTGAGGGAAGGTTTAGAGGAGGTTCTATGGGGTGACAAACCGTCAGGATGTGTTTTGAGGAGATTTAGGAATAGGCAACAGATGACCACGATTATGGGATTAGAGGTGTGTAAAGGGGTGGGGGGATATAGGGTGGGGCAGGTACTTAGTACCACCGATGGAATGAGCAATTATGCTGATTATTGGTTTAGGGAGAATTTTAAGCAGAGGGAGGGTGGAGAGAGGGAGGGAGAGATTCTGGGAGAAGGAATTCGAGGTTTTTTAGGGGAGGAGGAGAGGGCGGTAATAGAGGGTAGGATCAGTGAGGAGGAGGTGGAGGAGGCGATAATGGGCTTGAGTAGGGGAAAAGCGCCGGGCATTGATGGAATTCCTAATGATTTCTATATTACACATTGGGATTGTATGAAGGAATGTCTGGTCCGGTTGTTTAACTGTATGAAGGAAAGAGGAGTGTTGGGGGAATCGCAGGGCACGGGGGTAGTAGTTTTGGTCTATAAGGGAGGGGGGGGGAAGACCTTGGGTGCTTTTAGGGCGATCTCCCTCATGTGTGCAGATTATAAAGTTTTTGCGAAGGTTTTAGGTAACCGTATGAAAAAGGTGCTTGACCGAGTCCTACATAGAGGACAGTGTGGGATTCCAGGTCGAAGTATGCGTGAGGGGCCTGGAAGAATTAAGGATTTTGTGGAGGGTAGACAACGGGGGGGGATCTTGGGGATTGATTGGATGCAGGCTTATGACAGTGTAGATAGACATATGTTGTGGTGTATTTTGAAAAAACAGGGTTTTGGTGATGAGATGGTGCGCTGGGCGACTACTTTGTATACGCCTGCAACGGTCAGGGTTCAGGTTAATGGGAAGTTAGGGTTGCCAGTGCAGATGGGGATGGGTTTGCGACAGGGTTGCCCCTTGTCTCAAATCCTCTTTGCATGCATGCAGGACCCTTTTTATAGGCTTATAGAGGAAGGAGTGTGGGAACAGGGAGAGGTGGGTCCTGGGAGATGTGGTATTGTGGGGTATGTGGATGACACCACAGTTTTGGTTGGAGGGGAAATAGGATTGGGGAATGTGGGGCGTATAATAGAGATTTTTGGTGGGGCGACAGGGATGAGGGTTAATGGAGCAAAGTCAAAGTTATTAGAAGTAGGCACGTGGGTGGGGGGGGGGGGTTGGGGGAACAGTATGGGTGGAACGTAGTGGATAGAATTAAGATATGTGGGGTTGTGTATATGGCGGACGCTGGGGAGGCACAGAGAATAAATTCCAAAGAAGTAGTGAGTAGAGCGATGGGTAGGATGCGCGGGTGGAGGGCTGGGGATATAACATTGCAGCAGAGGGTGGTGGTAGTAAATACACTTGTGTACAGTAAAGTGTGGGGCGTGGCAGACATATATCCCCTGAGGTCGTGTGATATTCAGGAACTGGAGAGGGTGGTTTTGAGGTATGTGTGGGGTTATGGGAAGCCATGGCTACGGAAGGAGGTGGTGACGATGGGCGTGCGGCAGGGTGGGCTGGGTCTTATACCTTTGGACACACGAGTGAAGGCAGTGTATGTGAAGCAGCGATACTTGAGGGTGGGAGGGGAGAGGGGTAGAAGGGTGGGAGAGGTCATGAAGGATGTGCGAAAATGGTGGAAGGGAAAGGAACTACTGGAGTGTGAAGATATGGTGCGAAATTTGTTGGCAGTAAGGGAAGCAAAAAAAGTAAGGGTAAGTAGGCTTGGGAGGATAGGTAGGCAGGGTACAGTGATACAGGGAGTAGCTACATACCCAATGTATGATTGGAGGGGCATTTGGGAAGACTTTCGGAAGATCAGATTAAAGCCAAGGGTTCGTGAAGTGGTTTATAGATTCTTTATGGGAATTCTAGCTACAAGGTCAGTGTTATATAGAATGGGTTATGTAGGTGCTGGCACTTGTTTGCATTGTGAGGAAGAGGAGACGGCTTTTCATGCCATATATTTTTGTGAAACCATGGGTTTTGTAAGGGCTTGGTTAGCGAGAGTTCTGGGTATAGTGGCGGGAGGGGCAAGAAACATTTCGACTTTGAGGGCTTTGCATTTCGATGTGGGAGGGGTTTCCAAGGACATTCGGAGGGCAGTGATGTATATAGTGGCAGATTTTTTGTATGTGTCTTGGTGCATGCGGGAGGTGGGGGGTGAATATAGGGTGCGGGCGCTTGCGGCGAGTGTGTATCGTACAGTATGCAGAAATAGGCTACTATATGGGAGGTTGTGGGTAAATAGTTTTCCCTTGGGTTATCGTAATCTATCGGTAGGTGTAATGTTAGGGTTGGGTGTAGTTTAGAGCTGGATTGGGCTGGTTCTCCCTAAACTGGCATTTTTGTTCTTTTTTGAGATTAGTGGAGGATGGAAGGTGGAATAAAAGTGTGTGGTAGTGGAGCATATGGGTGTAAAGTCGTTAGGAAAGGGGGGGGCGTAGGGGGGGGGTGAACTGGTGACATTTGGTTGAGACAGGGGTTTTATGACTTTCGACGTCAGGTACGAACTTGAGCATGGAAGGGAACGTGAGTTTGTGTTTTTTTTTTAATACAGATAGCATGGGGTCAGGGGATGGCAGGGGGTGGCTTTCTGAAGTGTCTTTTGCCAGGTTGGTTTTGTTCATGATTGAGGTAGTACTGCCCGGTACATGTTTTATTAGGAGCCATAAGTTATATTGTGTAACTTAGTGCATGACAGAGTAAGTCTGATATTGCTCTGGAACATTGTTTAAATGGCTTTAGATTTAAAGGCATAATACATCTATAAGTTTGCATGAAGTGTATATACTAGACTTAGTACTGAATCTAACATTGTATAAAACTTTTATATTTAGCATAAGATGTTTTTGACGTTTTTGTATTGTGTAAAAGTTATTGTTGGTCCATTTATTTGAACAATTTTTCATATTTTGTTAGTTGTTTGTTAGTTTTTAGTTATTTATAACTTTTATAAAATGTAAGTTAGTAAATGCTAAGATCTGTTAGTTTGTATGTACTAACTGTCAAAAAAATAACATGATTCTTTTGATTTAGGTTATACACTTTTGTCATGTCATGTGTATATATGTACATTGTTTCAGGCTAAGTACATGAAAAGGGGGGTTACCACTATTATGTGGCTGCAAGGGTTTATCATCCTGCACATTGAAAGGGATTGAGAGAGAGATACTATAGTGTAAGGGTTTAGTTCAATGGATTAGGTATATTTTGTGGTGAGATTATAAATTGTGTAAGTTTTGTTTTCTTGTCTTTTGACAAAAACAGTTTTTATGTCTATATTTTGGTACCATGTAAGTTTTCAATAAAATATAAAAAAAAAAAAAAAAAAAAATCTCTCCACCCGCTAGTGTCAGCAGTTGGCACACTCGGCTGCTAATATTCATCCCTGTGTAAATTGCCATTGGTTACGTGTTTATTGTGTTATCCAGGTTATGAATTACATTGTTAATTACCGAGTATGTAGACTCCATTGTGTTACCATGGTGATATTTATGTTTATACTGCATAATGTGTTACCCTGGCGCAAATTGTTATGCAAATTTCATTGTATGGTATCATGGGAACGTGTAAATTAGTGTTGCTACCATGGTGTTGCTTGTGACTCTGTACGGTGTTTTGTAGCTCATTAACACTGTTCGACTCACAATATAAAGAACTTGCGTTCGAATTCCGGGTGGGCAAAGTCCTATATGAGTTTTTATTTAAGTTTTCCGTACATAACACGCTTTTTTATATACAGTGATCATCAGGGCACATAAAAAAAGTTCAGTCTGTAGATTTAGCGTAAGATAATCTAATGAAGTTGGCGGCCCGTGGTCTGGTTGGCAACGCTCTTGCCTACCAGTGTCCGTGGTTCGATCCCTGGCAAAGGTGGAAACATGGGTGTTCTTCCTTACACATGTATCTGTAGGTACCTGGGTGTTAGTCGACTGGTGTTGGTCGCATCCTGGGGACAAGATTAAATAAGTAAGTAAGTAAATTTATTCAGGTATACACAATACAGTTACATAGAATTATCATACATAGCAGCATATGTGTAGAGAACCTAGGATAACCCAAAAAAGTCAGACAGAGTGACTTATTTCCATTGGGGTCCTTTTACCTTATTATTATAATATAAAGGTTATAATATTTTCTTATTATTCTATAATGAGGATAACATCTTATTATCATACTAAAAAGACTATCTACTACACGAGGGTCATTAAGACTATCTACAATACGAGGGTCATTAAGACTATCTACTACCCGAGGGTCATTACGACTATCTACAATACGAGGGTCATTACTAGGGATAAGGTAAAATTTACACGTATTTTAGCTAAAAAATAGAAAATCATTCCCCTCCCTTTCTGTTGCTTCATTCATCAGACACTTTTTGGCAGTCTTCTTGAACTGGTTCAAGCTATGACTGGCCTTGACATTTGTGGGTAGTCTGTTCCATTCCTTTATTGCTGTACAATAAAAGGTGTTTGAAGCCTGGCCACTGACTGTGGGTACTACAAAGTTGTGCTCTCTCCCCCTAGTACTATGATTGCTTTGGTTCCCAACCTTGACAAAATTGACAGCAAGATATTCTGGACACTGTTCGTGAGCAATTTTATAAACATGATTTAGCTTCAGTTGTTTTACTCTGTCTTCAACATTCAGCATATCCAACTGCTGTAATTCATCCTGGCCTACATGTTCTCTTGGTCCCAGCCCCAGGATGAATCTTACGATTTTGTTCTGGGTGATTTGCAGTCTATCTTTCAGTTTTTTTGTCAAGGCAGAGTACCAAGAAGAGCAAGCGTAATCCATATGGCATTGTATAAGGGCTAGACATAGGGTCCTGCGAGCCTCAGTAGGTAGACACTGTGCTTGTCTATACAGGAACTTCAGCCTGGCATTCGCTTTCTTTACTACACTGTTCCCTATCAATTCTCCTGACATGCATGGGTCAAAAGGGATTCCCAGATATTTAACTGATGAAACCAAAGTGATGGACTCCCCATTACACTGAACATTAAAATTATTTACCCTTCTCAGTTTGTTTCGTTCCAAAGAGAATGGCTTCAGTTTTCCCTAGGTGTAATGATAGTTTGTTGTCTACTAACCATTTGCTGCAGGACTCCAGTTCCAGTGTTAAAACATTAGCAATATCTTGTGGGTATTTGTCCTGTTTCCTGACGAACCTTACCTAACCTAACCTCTTGTGGGTCTTTACCTGTCACTAACAGAGCACTGTCATCTGCATACAGTAGGAGTTTGCACTTGACACTGATAGGCATATCATTGACATAACATAAGAATAGTAAGGGACCCAGAATACTACCTTGGGGAACTCCACATGTTATCGGCAGGGGTTCTGATTAAGGACCCCAATAGAAATAAGATACAGTCCCTTGATAACGCAGTGACTTTCTTGGGCTATCCTGGGTGGCTAACCCTCCGGGGTTAAAAATCCGAACAAAATCTTATCTGTTCTGTGTACCTACCGCGTTGTACTCGCCCTGTTGTAAATGTTATGACAGGATTTATCATTTATTGAATTAAGAAGACCAGGATCAAGGGGATATAGATGAAAACTGAAGACACAGATCATCCATAGGGATGTAAGGACGTATTTCTTTAGTCTCATGGTGGTTAAAAAGTGGAGTGATCTGAAATGGGCAGCTTTAAGAGATATGAGATATGAAAATTGATAAGGCCCACGAGATAGTCAGTGATGCCGGTCAAAGTAGTGTAGTGACCAGGAGCTGAGTCTCATACCCCGGAAACAACTCGGTGAATACATTACAGGGACACCATGAGTACGCTAAGCAACAACACAGTAAGTGTCAGGAGCCCAAGACTGTTCAACTGCCTCCCATCATACGTAAAGAGGATTACCAATAGACCCCTGGCTGTTTTCAAGAGGGAGCTGGACAGACCCCTCAAGTCAGTACCTGACGACTAACCGGGCTGTGGTTCGTACGTCGGTTTGCGTGCGGCCAGCCGTAACAACCTGGTTGATCAAGCCCTGATCCACCACGAGGCCAGGTCATGGACCGGGCCGCGGGGGCGTTGATCTTCGGAATGCCCTTCAGGTAGACATGCTTTCACAGTAGCTGTGAATCGACCCCTGTAGCCACATATAGATGAGTATACACACACACAAGCGTGATTTGCAAATTGAAAATATTAATAAAAAAAATCTGAAAATGGAAGCAGGAAGGTTGTGTTTGCACTGCCCGTTCTCGTACAAAATGTGATAAACGTTCAACTTTGAACGTTTCCTGTTTTTTTTTCTCTCGGCCACCTCGTTGCCAGACGTATCGCTGCCAAGATTTTTTTTAATATGCTTATCTATCGTTAAATATACGTTTAATGGATTTATGTAACTTAATTAATGTAAATTAGCCTAACCTAATGAAATAAAGAAAATGTGACTTGGGAGAAGAAAGCCACGTAAAAAAGTGGACGCTTCACATCTGGGCAGTGAGGCATTAATTATATATATATATATATATATATATATATATATATATATATATATATATATATATATATATATATATATATATATATATATATATATATATATATATATATATATATATTAATATGTTTTAAAACCTTAAGCAGCGCTGTATAACCTTTGTGCGTCTGGCGCTTAGTTTCGATTATAATAATTTAAAACCTTGAAATCATTTCTTATAAAATGTATTTAAATATGCATTACAGTAACAATTAGTTATGTCACCATGTACTGAGACATAACTCATTTTTTTCTAGGTTGCAACCGTAATACATTATGGCTGAATATATTTACCATGGTATCCTGAGTATGAGAGGGAGCCGCATATCCGTCTTCAGCTTCAAGTCATGTGATGGGGACAAGTTTGTGGTCTGCATGAAGGCCTGTATATGTATCAATGGCGAAACAATCAAGAACAACAGATTTCCTAGAGATGTCCTGTCAGAACATAGTGGCAAATTCATCGTAACCAAACTACACAAAACTAGCCAGTGTTATGACTATGCATTTGAAATTCGGGACAAAGACAGCACTTGTGATTGTGCAGACCATCACCAGTCATACATTCCAGAGCCAGGCAAAACACTGTTTGGTATCCTTATTGATTATAGTTCTGTTAAGGATACCTACACAGTGGCGTGTGGACCATTTGGCTTTACTGTGCACTCTTCTTGGGTCACAAGCTTAGGAATCTCCCCAGAGTGTGTTGCAACTCCACTAACTTTTATCAGTTTCAAAGCATATTCTAGGGTCTATAGAGTATCTGGAGTGCATTACTTTAATGTTAATACTCCCCCAAGGCTTGAATCACTCAGTGACAGTATTAAGAGTACCATATTTTCATTTGAGCCCATAGATAAATCTCTTTTGATGGCAAACATTGTTTTCTCTGCTGCTTCTCTTCCAAGTTCCATTTCAACCTCTTCTGTTTCCTCTGTGTCAAGTTCTAACTCGGTGAATATGTTAACTTTAAGTAATGGCGGCATCTTGGATCCAGCCCCTGCAGCTTCCTCTATATCCTCCACCACACGTATGAAACTCGACAGAAATTTGTTCCTGTCGAGTCTAAACCTGCAGGATATATCTATCAGCCTCAGTAGAGAGGCACTGTCTATTACCCAGACCATCGAGGAAGCAAAGACTAACCCTTGTAGTGTGACATCTTTATCTAAGGTTAAGAAGGCTCATACTTTTGATAATGGAGCTCCACCTGACCATACACGTCTTCGAATGAAATTGTTAGAACTCAACATAGATGATATGAAACCAACAATTTCGTCTAGTGATAGCCTCATTCCAATAGTCACTGTCCGAAAGTAAAATTTTTAAGAATTTTTTTTTCACAGTAAACATAATGTATTTTTTTTTTACTATGCATTTTGTAAAGAAAATTATATATTGAATGTTATTGCAAATAAACATGATTTTTATATTGAAGTGTTATTAAAAAATTGGAAATTTGTAGGTTTATTTTTTATAGATACTTCCATGGAAATATCTGAATAACTGAACCATATAAATTGTATATCCTAAATGTTACTCACAATTATAACACACAATTATATCACACAAATGTTAAACCTAGCTTTGTTATTTTTTTTTTAAATACACTACCTGAATGAACAGCAATGCATGCAACCATATGACCTGTCTTTGTAATACTCACTTGTATTTTATAGTTATCTGTTTACAATAATGTCTTATCACTGATTTCATCATTGCTTAGTTAATTTTAAGTTAATTTTAAGCCAGCCCGTAATGCTATGCATAGTATAAGTGGCTTTGGCATGCTGCTCTTATCTGTATTTTTTTGTACCTCTGTATGTATGTATGTATGATGGTGATAAATGCTTGGTCAAACGTAATTACACTTTATTTACGGGGTTTTCCCCTCAAGGGAGGTTCCTTGATGCTGGTGAGGGGCTCTTGATCTAGGGAATTGGATCTGTGCTCCAGTTCCCTGAATTAAGCCTGAATACCTTCCATCCTCCCCCACACAGGCGCTGTATAATTCAACGGGTTTAGCGCTCCCCCATGATTATAATAATATCTACGGGTTTAGCTCTTCCACATACTGTTTTTGATGGACTCTTGATCAAAGAAACTGGATTTAAATTCCCTATTCGTGGATCGAACTTAAATTCCTCCCATTCTCCCAGGTGCTGTATGACCCCTACGGGTTTAGCACTTTCCCCATGAATGCAGTAATAAATAAATCAGTAATATGGGCGCATATAATGTATATTAACAACTTTTAAAGAATGGGGGAGTGTTGTTGTTTGGCACTGAATTGTGTAATAATAATATCTTTTTCTACCAGTACATGTACAAGGTATACACACCATAGCTGACATCAAGGACATACTACCATATAGAAAGCTGCTTATTATGCTGAGTATTTAGGGCAAATTAGGTCAATTTTGTCCCAGGATGCGACCCACACCAACCGACAAACAACCTGGTACCCATTTTACTGATGGGGAACTTAGACAACCAGTATAAGGAAGTGCCCAATGTTTCTACCCTCGCCTGGAATCTAACCCGGACGATGGCCGTGTGAAGCGAGTACTTTAGCCCTAGCTTCACAGCAGGTTTTTGTACAGTGACTTTTTGTTGAGTTATTGGTTTTAGTTGATTTAACGTAGTAGATCCCCAGGTACAAATACCATAATGGTGAGGTAATGATAGATTAGAAAGTAGTTCAGTGTAATCAGTGTGTCTTAAGGTACACAGTAACGTATGTTGGAGAGGTTGCCTACTGTGTTGGAGACCTTTATGTGCTGGAAGTGGGTATTTAACTTTAAGTTGTGGTCTAGACCTAAGAATTTTTCCATCGGTTTGTCTTTCAATGGGAAACTCGTTGATTATTACATTTAGTGGGTCATTTGTAGTTCTGACCCCAAACACAATGTAGAATATTTTGTCAATATTAAGAGTGAGTTTAGTGGTAGGCATCCATATGTGTGTGTGTGTATGTGTGTAAAATAGGTCACTCCCTGAAGCACTTACAGCAGCAAACTATTTACGTATGTCGTCTGAGCGACTAGTTTGCTGTGCACCTGCAGTTCATCCTGTGAGTAGTAGGGCAAATAACAGGATTACAGAGGTCACAATGGGTCTTTGTCGAACCCCACTACCTGCAATCTACGTGGAGGGTGCTCCGGGGGTCACCCCCCCCGGGACCGAGTCAATGACCAGGCCTCCTGGTGGATCAGGGACTGATCAACCAGGCTGTTACTGCTGGCTGCACGTAATCCAACGTACGAACCACAACCCAGTTGATTGGGTACTGACTTTAGGTGCCCGTCAAGCTCCCTCTTGAAGGCAGCCACGTGTCTGTTGGTAATTCCTCTTGTGTTTAATGGGAGGCTGTTGAACAGTCTTGAGCTTCGGACACTTATCGCGTTTTCTCTTAGTGTACTCGCTGGTGAGGGGCTCTAGATCTAAGGAACTGGATCTGTGCTCCAGTTCCCTGAATTAAGTAAGTTTATTCAGGTGTACACAAATACAGTTACGTAGATTATCATACATAGCAGCATATGTGTAGAGAACCTGGGATAACTCAAAAAAGTCAGAGTGAATGGCTTTCACATCCCCCCGCAGGCGCTGTATAATCCTACGGGTTTAGCGCTTCCCTCTTGATTGTAATAATAATAATAATCTTAGTGTACTAATAGCTCCCCTACTTTTCATTTGCGGGTATGTTGAACCGTCTGCCCAGTCCTTTGCTGTCGTAGGGAGTGATTTCTGTGTGCAGATTTGAGCATTGTTACATTACTAGGAAGAAATACTAGTCATTTCATATCTAATCTCAAAATAAATTATATCTTATTACCACTTAAAAACTGTGGAAAATTGCATTTAGCTGAATGTATCATTATATACATAACAATAAATGAACAAAGGTAATTATTATTTATCAGTTACATAGACAAGTAGGAATTTGGGACACCTAGGTCGCAAAAAATGTCCCCCTTCGATACCTGCCACTGTCATAACCACAAGTTGCTCTGGACCTATTAATTAAATGAAATATACATACACCAGGAATACTGGTAAATATATAAATTTGTGGACTGTATATTAAAAATTAAAGAATAATTATAGATATACACAATTACATAACAGAAAGAAAATATATCTTAATATCACTCACCAATTTGACTGGAGATTAATGTGTATCATACTCAGAAAACCTCACTAAATCTATGAAAATAATGCTGTCCAGAATTACACACAAATCTGAGGTTCCTGGAGCTGTCTTGTCCAGTCGTCTGATATCTCAAGTTATGTAGGAATGCACATCCACCAATTTCGCCTCCTATTTGAGAGGTGTCAACACAATTTTAACCTCTAGAGGACGAAAAATTCTTCCCATTACACCAACGTTTGTACAAAATTCAAAACCAAGATGGCGAGTCTTCCTGTCTGCACAGGCGCAGATCCAGTTTCCCATTTTCCATAATATACTTCTTTTAAAAATACAATATAGGGCATCTATTTACCTATAAATTACCGTATTTCCGGAAAATATATACAGTATTTTCCACACTGCGACCAGCCGGAGTTCGTTGCTAAACGACTCAAATTGCTCATTTGACAATGGTGGAGGACCTGGGTACATATAGGATCTGGCATCCACACGGCGACATATTACACAAGATTTAATCACCCTTTTTACACTTTGCCGTCCTTGTGGAATCCAGAAAGTTTCCCTAATACAATTTAAGGTATCTTGTACCCCACCATGCATTACATTTTAATGAGCATTTAGCACAATTAAATTTGTTAGATGATGAGTTTTGGGCAGTAAGATAGGGTGTTTAGTATAATCACCCAATTCAGCATTTTGTAACCTACCTCTGCACCTAATTACACTGTTCTCTAAATACAGCCCCAATTTCTCTATTATGGAACCTTTCACAATTTTTCTTTCCATCATCAATTTAATCTCATTTCCATAGATTTCCTCCTGTACCCTCTTTATGCAATACTCAAGAGGATGTGAAAACTTACATGATATATTCATCTTGTTTAGAAATTTAAACACCAACTTAGTTACATTGATTAGTTTGGGTAAAGAAGAATACATATTTATATCAATGGCTAAGGAAAGACAAACTATTGGAGCGGTGGTCACAGTAATTTCAACAGGAGCAATATACGCCTTTTGTACAGGCCAATTAGCTTTATTTACCAACCAGCTCGGTCCTTTAAACCATGATACAGCATTTACAAATTTAGCATAAGGTAAACCTCGAGACAAGAAATCAGCTGGATTCTCCTCACCAGGTATATGATTAAATGTTAACATATGCTGACCCAAACTATTATACTTCTCTTGCATCTGATTAATTTTAGCGACTCTGTTTTGTACGTACACAATTTTACTGTTTCCATTACGAATCCATTGTAAGGATACCTCATTGTCAGACCAAATTACAGTGTTGCTAATATTTATCTCCTGCAACTTATTTCTTATATAATTAGCTAATTTGACACCCACATAAATGGCTGTTAATTCCAACTGAGGCAAGGTACGTGATTTAATTGGAGACACTTTAGCCTTAGACATAACAAGAGAAATAACACTATTACATTGAAGGTAAGCAACTGCTCCACATGCCAATTTTGAAGCATCACAAAAAATGTGGAGTACATTTTTCCCATTTGGATTGGTCACCTGGCGTGGGAACTCCAACATTGGAATTTTCTCATAATCACCAATTAATTCATCCCACCTGTTAATGAATTCCTCAGGTAGAATTTCATCACAAGCACATTTAAGTTTCCATGCTTCCTGAATTAATAATTTCCCTCTTATAGTAAGGGGTGACACTAAACCTAGTGGATCAAAACATTTGGAAACTTCAGCAAGCAACTCTCTCTTAGTTAATTTATTGGGCATACTGTAATTATTAGGTTTTAACATTAACAGACCTCTCTCAGTATCCCAAGTTAAACCCAATACATTACTACATTTTGGCACTTCATTTCCAGGGTAATCTTTACTTATTTTGTCCTTTAATTTGGACGAATTACTATTCCATTCCCTCAGAGGCATATTTGCACTTTGCATTATTTTATTAGCTTCTCCATAAGTCATTAACAGTTCCTCTTCAGTTGACGTTACACCCAGGAAATTGTCCACAAAATTGTTTGCTCATTACTTTACTCAATGGACTTTCCATAGGTTTAAGGTGTGCATTTATCGTCGCTTGAAGTAGGAACGGACTGGATAAATAACAAAAAGGCACAATACCGTGACTGGAACGATACACAAATAACCCGCACATAAAAGACAGAAGCTTACGACGACGTTTCGGTCCGACTTGGACCATTGACAAAGTCAATTGTCCAAGTCGGACCGAAACGTCGTCGTAAGCTTCTGTCTTTTATGTGCGGGTTATTTGTGTAACGGACTGGATGTAGCACCAAATAATACGCTCTTAAAGCGAAAGGTTTTCAGAGGGCTAAGTGGGTCAATAGGATTCTCAGGCCATAAGAAGCGGGTACAATCCCGGTCAGCCTCTTGTAAACCCACTCTTAGGAAAGCTTTACTTATGTCAGCCGCAAAGGCATAATGCTTCACTCTGAAATTTAATAAGATATCTCCTAATTTTTCCGTCAACGACAGACTTGTCATCAAACAGTCATTTAAACTAGGTACATTTTTGTTACTCCTGGCACTACAATTAAACACAATCCTCAAAGGAATGGTCTTAGAATCCTTCTTCACTCCGTGATGTGGTAAATAGTGACCATAAATTTTGGCTTGCTCAGGAGGTACCTCTTCTATAAATTTATTAATTAATTGTTCAGCAATTATATCATTATAGGCAGTTAACAATTCTGGTGTCTTACTCAGTTCGCGGAGCTGAGCCTTTAATTGTCCATATGCCATTCTGTAATTAGTGGGCAATTCTGGATGGTTCAGTCTCCACGGAAGTCGTACCCAGTATTGTCCAGATTCAAATTTTACATTTCTCAGGTATTGTTCTTGAGTAAAAGAATCGTCTGGACTATCTTCATTTACATTTATTCCAATGCTGTCTAATTCCCACAATTCATGCACTGGTTCAACACCATCCTCTATGGAAGAATTATACTGGGGTACGATTTCATGAGTAAGACACACAGTTATGGTATTTGTAGTTTCCTCTAGTCATGAATTATTATTACGAGGAATCCTACCATACATTACATGGCCTCCTGCAGTCTTCAAAAGGGTGACACCACATTTCTTTACCATACCCTTTACAAAGGAGGCATAATAGTCACTACCTATCAAAATATTTATTGGGCCTACAGAATCATCACTTACACCAGAAGGTGCTAAATTTACATTATGTGAGAGTCTTTCTGTAGCTTTACTAAGCCCTACTGTAGATATTTTCTCTGGAAGTCTATCTACAATTACTGCATTAACACGTTTTTTCTCATTGCCCAACCTGACAGTTACATAAACAGTGTCATACAATTGAGCTCTGTTATCTGAGAGAAAACCAGATAATTTTAAAGTTGTGGGATCTCTCATCTGTACTTTCATACCATCAAGACATTTACGTTTTATAAAAGTACGCTGGGATCCCTGGTCCAATAATGCATTTACACTTTTAGATTTATGCCTTTTATCATCAGTTTTTACCTGTAACACAGGTAAGGCTACTTCAGTAAAACCATCATTATTAACATTAGCAGCAACTTTTACATTAGCCACTGTTGTGTCAGGATTGTCAACATTATCATTATTATCAACATTATCATATAGACCTTTACACATGACTATATGGTGTCTTCCTTTGTGACATTGATAACAAAAGTTTAATTTGGCATAACAATCCTTTACATTGTGATTACCCAAACATCTGATACATCTGTCAAGTTCCTCCAATCTTTCAACTTTATCATTCCATGAATTGTATGCATTGCAATTCTTAGATAAATGAGTACCCTTGCAGAAAAGACAATCTCTCTTTTCTCTGACTGGTTTCTTATTAACTGGGCTACTCTTAGGAGGGTACTTATTCTTCTTACCTAGTGGAGAATCATTATTTCTGAATCCTGCTACTTGATATGCACCTATGCAACTCTTTTTAGGAAATGAATTTTTATTATTAACATTGGGATAATTTTTCCCTTTGTGAAATTTGACAGATACCTCAGAGTTATTAAGTGTTGCATCTTTAAAATGAGTTAGTTGGCTGGTCTGCAACTGCACAATTAATTCTTGTAGACCTAGTCTTATTTCCTCCAGACCAAAATAACCCTTGTGATATTTGTTCGAGACCCATTCAAGTGTTTTACAGCTTGATTTATTCTGTACTATGGCACTCAATAACCAGTCTGATTCCTTCAGATTATATTTATTACTTAAAGTTTTGAGAGTGCTCTCCAGTTTAACTCTAAACTGCTGTAAACCTTTGTAAGTGTGATCTGGAGATTTTAAATTAACAATGATATTCACTAGATCCAACCTACTTTGTTCTATATTACCATAAGTGACTTTCAATAAGTCAACTGCTTCCTTGTAAGAATCATCTACATTGGGAAAGGCTTGTATGAGTATGTGAGCATCTCCTCTTACCTGTCCTTTGAGGTAAAATAATTTAGTTACACAGGCTAGGTCACTCCTGTCATGCACAGCTGCTTTAAAAATTGACCAAAATTCCTCCCAATTTTCTCCAGGATTAAACACAGGTAAACATAATTCTGGGAGTTTTGGCAAAGACATATTATTTGTTGGAGCAGACTGATTAACTGCCTGGTTTACACATTTTAATTTATTCAAGGCCTGACTTTTACAAGAAAGAATCTTTTCCTCTAATTCATAATACTGATCTACTTCAGTCTCATCTACACAGTTTACTAACAAATCTCCTTCATGTTTGTTGTAATATAATTTGTATGAATCATATCTATTACCTAAAGCATCTAAATACAATTTTAAATCATCATTATTCACAGTTTCTTGATTCATTATTTCCAAGCACTTATTATATGCCTTGGTTACATGAACTTTCCTAGCCTGTAGTGATGCTTTCTTTACTCTATATTCCATATGTTTGTCTTCTATATTAATTTCCTCATTTTCAGCCATGATGCAATGTATTAAATTCAACTTAATAACACTGATTATGTACTAAATTATGCACCTTATGAAGGTAAATAGTACAACTTACCTTTGAATAAATCCTAGCTACTTGAGCTTAGCAATTACATGTAAAAATTGTAATATAAATTTTAAATACACATTAATAATGTTAGCTACACTTGAGCTTAGCAATTACACATGTAAGAAATTTATATATAAATTTTAAATGTACATTAATACAAACCTTTAGCCAGCCTTGGCTTATCAAAATTATTATACAAATTAATATAAATCCTTGCCAGAATTTGGCATAGCAAAATTAATATTATACACATTAATATAATTAGCAACACTTGCCTTATCAATTACACATACACTGATATAAATCTTGGCCAGAATTGTCTTATCAAATTAATATTATACAAATTAATATAAACTTAGCCAGACTTGACTTATCAAAATTAATATTGTAACAATTATAATCCACTACACATTAAATAAATTTGTGAACTTAACATGCCCCTCCTTCTGTCATTTCACATAAAATTATTAAGTAATTAACCAATTAATGACTTCACTAATTACCTCCAGTTCAAGAAGGACCAACGGGCAAATTAAATGTGGAAAATTGCATTTAGCTGAATGTATCATTATATACATAACAGTAAATGAACAAAGATAATTATTATTTATCAGTTACATAGACAAGTAGGAATTTGGGACACCTAGGTCGCAAAAAATGTCCCCCTTCGATACCTGCCACTGTCATAACCACAAGTTGCTCTGGACCTATTAATTAAATGAAATATACATACACCAGGAATACTGGTAAATATATAAATTTGTGGACTGTATATTAAAAATTAAAGAATAATTATAGATATACACAATTACATAACAGAAAGAAAATATATCTTAATATCACTCACCAATTTGACTGGAGATTAATGTGTATGATACTCAGAAAACTTCACTCTAACTAAATCTATGAAAATAATGCTGGCCAGAATTACACACAAATCTAGAGAGCTTATCTGAGGTTCCTGGAGCTGTCTTGTCCAGTCGTCTGATATCTCAAGTTATGTAGGAATGCACATCCACCAATTTCGCCTCCTATTTGAGAGGTGTCAACACAATTTTAACCTCTAGAGCACGAAAAATTCTTCCCATTACACCAACGTTTGTACAAAATTCAAAACCAAGATGGCGAGTCTTCCTGTCTGCACAGGCGCAGATCCAGTTTCCCATTTTCCATAATATACTTCTTTTAAAAATACAATATAGGGCATCTATTTACCTATAAATTACCGTATTTCCAAAAACAGTTCATTTATCTAGTTAATGCAAAATGTGGGTAGGACATCAAAACTTCAGGTATTTTATCATTAACAATAAGGTGTTTTGGTATATCCTCTCAGGTTTACATGTAAGCAAACTTGTTTAGGCATAGGTACACATAAGTATGATTATCATATATAGTGCACATTGATAAATTACGACACATGTGCAACCCAAGTGTTGTACATGTGCCTAATTTATCAACTTGTCGGTTTCTGAAGCATTTATCTATACAGTACACATTTCCTAGGATAACCCAAAAACTTAGAAGAGTGACTTATTTCCATTGTATAATGGATCTGCTAGTTCCTATCCATAATGTTCTACTTCCTTAATCCAGTTTACTGTCCTCCCGCCCCAGCTCTGAGGAGCTCCATAACATTTTTTTACATTGTAATTATTATTTTATTATTATTAAAGATTCGCCGGTATTCTCCTGGCCCGGGCCTTTTCCAAGTGGTGGCCCGGCCTTGGCTCCCTATCTAGGGAGTGTCTGAGACCTAAGTCTGCCATGGGAGGAGGCACAAGTACCCCGTCATTTTTGGGACCAACTGTCCCCAGGCCTAGCCACAAGCTAGGCCTCTTTGGTCTGCCATCTCCGCCCCAAGGGGGCTAATGGGAATGACAGTCTTGTGAGCTGCAAGCTCGGGCTCAACCACCTACTCTACCCTAGAAGGGTTGCGCATGGTGTCGATCTTACATTGTAATTTCTGACAAACACATATTAATATGTACTCGTAATGCATTCCTCAAGTCTCATGTATTGATGTTATATTATTATTATTATTGTTAATTATTATTATTTTATTATTATTTTTATTATTATTAATTATTATTATATTATTATTATTATTAATTATTATTTTTTATTATTATTGTTATTATTAATTGTTATTATTATTATTATTATTATTATTATTATTATTATTATTATTATTATTATTATTATTATTATTATTATTATTATTATTATTATTATTATTATTATTATTATTATTATTATTATTATTATTATTATTATTATTAACACAGCAGCAGCCAAAGTTCAGTACGGCGTCACTTGTGGTGTCTCTATAAACCCACAACAAAACAATGGCATTGAGGGTTGTAAGACCAGTTCTCCGGCATATTAAACATAGTCTACAGTTGCAGCGTAAGTTTTAATTAGTGTCGAAGATGGACTACACCGTCTATAGCAATAAAGATTAAATGTATAGCAAGACTGCTGATGTGGTTTCATATAAAAGTATTCGCCACGGTTGCTTCAGTCTTTTGCTTCCTTTAGTCAAAGGAATTGAGCCTATCCTCCCAGTCCTTGGATCAAACCTAAATGCACCCCATTCCTCCAGGCACTGTATGATCTCCTAGGGGTTTAGCGCTCCCTTTCAATGTAATAGAAATAATTCCGTTCCCAGGATTGAACCAGAGCGCCTCCCATTTTCCAAAGATTTGTATGACTGACGGATTTAGCGCTTCTTCATGAATGTAATAGTGATAAAAGTGCTGAACTGTCATCTCTGACACTACCCCAATGATACATCCTTGATTTCCCTCCACACACATTGTCATCACTAATGCACATTAATAATAATAAATTATTATTATTATTATTATTATTATTATTATTATTATTATTATTATTATTATTATTATTACATTCATGGGGAGCACTAAACTGTAGGGGTTATACATTGCCTAGGGGAATGGGAGGCATTCAGGTTCAATCCAAGGAAGGGGAGCACAGGTCCAAATCGTTATATGAAGATCCCCTCACCAGCATCGTCATTTTATAGTCCTTATGAAATATTTTTTAATGTGTGGGTCCAAATGTGGTCCCGAAGATGAACGTGCTGTATTACCCTTTTGGGTTTAGCACTTCGTTGTGATTATAATAATAATGTCAGATGAACTAAGCAAGTGTCAATTGAGCAAGATTCCCTGAAGCGTAATTTGTCTGTTTTCAGATGGTCGCACTTTTCTCTCTGCCAGTTATCGCTGTGATGAAGCGTGGAATAAACGCCTTCAGAATCAACTGATTTCATCCATAAATCTTGGTAAGCATTTTCATGTATTTTTTATTGGCTGATAGCATTATATTTCAAAACAATGTTTACAACATTTTTTTGACAAGAAATTTCATTATGATGCTTTTTTTTTAAGTATTATCATGTATTTTTAAGTACATATTATCATGTTAGTTAAAACTAACTAATCTACATGAAGAATATCGTAAAAAATGGAAAGTGTGATGACCATGTCATTAAATGGATTGCTTTTATTTTTAAAATTTCACATGAAGTAATCATCATGACTTTGTAGCCCAGTGGTAGGATACTAATAAAAAATTATCTGTTCCTGTAAATATCTGTAAAGAATGGATCCACAAATATAGTGTTTAACAGATGTGCTGTGATGTAACTTAATCCTCTTAATTTAAAATTTTGCGAAGAAGTTCTTGTAAATTTTTTTTCAATGCAACTGTGTAGGACTAGCCAGTTAAATAATAAATATATTTGTTATTTCATCTTCTTCCATCAGGTGATTTTTTGTATAATCTGGATCATAAGTACAAAAGCGAGGGAAAAGTTAGTGCCATTGATGTAGACTTGGTATGTATTTCCTGGGTTTAGTTATTGTTTATGTATATAGTATACTGTTAAGTATTTTTGTTAGGTCATAGATATGATCAAAATTACCCACTAATAATTATTGATATTTTAAATATTGTATTACCTCTAAAGTAAAAGTCACTTTCAGATCATATACACTCAGCAAGTTGTTGCAGATTTTAATGTTAATAGCTATCAGTGACTGCTGTAATATTTTTTTTTTTATTTTGAATTAGTAAATATTCCCTGTTACTCTCAAAGAAGCAAAATGAGGACTTGATACTATGTCTTGTGATGGTATAGTCTTAATAAAATATGGTAAAAACAATCATTTAATGCAATATAGTGTTGCTATTGTTGTTGTTGTTTTTTAAATTTAGTTTAAATGGAGGTGCTAAACCCATGTGGGTCATACAGTACTGCAATTTAGCTTAATGCAGTATAATAAAATTTGTTAAAACATTTTGTATCCAATGCTTATTTTGAGTTCTTTATTCATTCCATATTGGAGCAGTTGGAATTTGTTACCATTGATGACCACGCCATTTTTTACCCCCCACTATCTGATTGTAGTTTTTCTGTTTCTTCTACTGAGGCATCTTTCATGCAAATGGTGATATGAAACAGTAAAGGCACTAGGACCATGCCTTGGGGTACTGAACTTGTTATGGTAAAACCTTAGTGTAATGGACTAATGAGGTAGGGGAGAGGGTGTTCACTTAAATGAAAATTCATTGCATTGAAATGCCTGATGCAGTGAACAAAGTCTGTTGAATTGATGGTACTACTGAACATGGACAACTGACCAGTGCAGTGGACTTAGCCCACTACATCAATGACATGACTGAATGGACAATGATAAACTAATACGTACATACAAAGCAATACAATAAATTGCCTCAGAATGAGTTAAAAGTACAGTACAGTATAGTCTAATAAACTAACAAAAATCGTAAAGCCAGGGAGAATTGGAGACTAAATTACAAGAGTATGTGAGCGAGCATTAAGATGATGATAAACTGCAGGATGAGCCTGTGGCCCTGCTCGCCCAGGAACAATGAAAACACTGGTCTTGGATGTGGCCTATACCTGACAAACCTATAATGAAACAAACTTGGTCCACTTTATTGATGGTTCTACCGGATACTACCATACAGCATATTGTTATCTGTTGCCAATTGAAAAATTTGGTTTATGTCTGCTTGGAGATTTGCCGTGTCTTCAGTGGATGATACTCCCATGCAGATTCTAGTATCATCTGCAAAGGATGACACAGTGCTATCTGTCTTGCTGGAGTCATGCCTACACTATGGTTAAAAAACTGCAACATATCAACACCACTCCTTCAGAGTGCAGGCACTGTACTTCCCACCTCCAGGACTCGAGTCCAGCTAACCGGTTTCCCTGAATCCCCAAGCCTTTGTCTGGCCAAAATTTTGTCAATTATATCTGAAATTAGAGGTTTTACTGTACTTGACTAAGGATTGATTTTGTTTTGTTTGCCACTATTTGTTGTGTGTGTTGGATACAGTAATTGAATATCCATTTTTCCTACTTTTCCTAGTAATCCATTTGACATTTTATGGGCTATCATGCCATGATTCCATTTGTCAAATGCCCAGTGGAAATAAGTTACTTTGTTTGACTTTATTGAGTTATCCTAGGTAATTTATATATTTGTTATAGTGCAAGGCAGTTGTAAAACTCTAACCTTATTTGCCTTAGCAAAGTTCATGTAGACCACATCTATATTTTGGCTTTCTTTTACATACTCTGTAGTTTTGTCATAATGATCTAGTAGTTGTGACAAGCATGAACTTTCCACTCTAAATCCATGTTTTAAATTTAGGTTGTGTAGGTCATGCTTTTCCATAAAGTTTTTTTTATTTTATTTTTTTATATTTTATTTAGAATGACAGTACATATACAGAGTACATACAATTATTAACATGGTACATCAATAAGTTAGTGCCTTCACCTCTCTTCCTTTTCAAAGACATTAATGATGGGTGATGTTAGTGATACTGGTATGTAAATTTTTTTTCAATTTTTTTTTTTTTTTGCCATAGATCTACTGACTCCTTAGTGCAAAGGACGTCTATCTGTACTTTTTCATACCTGGGCTTTCACCTAGATCTAAGCTCTTTTCTCAAAAGTATATTGAGTGCTTGTGATAATAGTATTTTACAGTTTTTTTTTATAAATGAAGAGTATGTGTATACAGCATGTACCACTTTTCATTAAATTTCCAGTTTGTGAACAAAATAGAAAAAGCAAATGTTGAAGAGTTTGCTGAAGAACTTGAAGATATAATTCATCGCCTTCGTCGTTCACCAGAAACCATCCGAATGTTGCCTTCAACACCTCATGCTGTTTTGCGTATTCTTTTAGAAGGGGGTTGTACCCAGACTCTTCTCAAGATGCTCTCAGATCCTCTTAATTATGGAATATTTCCAGATTATTATACATCTAACCTTCTGATGGATATCTTCTTAGAGCAGAAGAACTACACAGGTTTGCTATCAGCAGTATTTTACAAATAAAATTACCCTGCATGCCACATTTTTCCCATTTTTAAAGTATTATTATATAATTGCATAATGTAATAGAAACTGGGTGTCATGTCTGTGTTGAATGGGCACCTGTTTTGTTGCCTGACACATAATTAGTTGAGTATATCATGAGATGCTCTCCCTCAAGCCCACAGTACAAATATAGTTTTACTACTACTACTACTACTACTACTACGTTCTTATGTCAGTTTATCTAATACAGTATTTTGTTGGTAATTTTAACAATAATTGTAGAGACTGTAGATGTTGAATGAGTAGAAGAAAAGGCAGTTTTTAATGAAGTCTAGACTTAACTATGTTTAGACCAGAGAAAAGGTAACATTATAAATGTGGACATTTATGAGAATTGTGGCATTATGTAGGTATTAAATACAAACAAAAAAATGATTACAATATTAGTATTTTTGTTAGAAAAGGAATGTGAAAGAAAAATATTCCCGTGCAATGATGACGGACCCAAAATATTTTAATGTACAGAAAGAGTGAGAGGGTTCAGTTGTGAAAATTTGTTTTATGGAAAAAGTACAGTATGTATATAGATTTGCTGCAGTTACCAGATTGTAAGTACAGTATGGTATATGGGAGACTGAACAGTGCTCAGAATGAAGGCATATCAGCTGCCAATAAACTGTCCTCTCTTTATTTTGACAGCTGCAGCTCGAGTGGCATCACTGAACATGCTTCAAGAAGATTTTGGTCCATTATTAACCCAAATGTTGACTTTAGCCTCCTGCTTTTCGTACATTACCTCAGATGAGAACCAGCCCTGGGTTAACTATACTCCACAAGTTGAGGAACCCAAGGAGGAGGTAAGACTATGGTTGTAGAGGCATACATTCTAAGTTACTGGTATAGTATTTTCCATTTTATTTCAAAGTTTTTTTCTAACTTGACATTTGCCAAGGCAAACTCTTGCATACCATGTTTACCTGGAGTTTACCTGGAGAGAGTTCCGGAGGTCAACGCCCCCGCGGCCCGGTCTGTGACCGGGCCTCCTGGTGGATCAGAGCCTTATCAACCAGGCTGTTACTGTTGGCTGCACGCAAACCAACGTACGAGCCACAGCCCGGCTGGTCAGGAACCGACTTTAGGTGCTTGTCCAGTGCCAGCTTGAAGACTGCCAGGGGTCTATTGGTAATCCCCCTTATGTATGCTGGGAGGCAGTTGAACAGTCTCGGGCCCCTGACACTTATTGTATGGTCTCTTAACGTGCTAGTGACACCCTTGCTTTTCATTGGGGGGATGTTGCATCGTCTGCCAAGTCTTTTGCTTTCGTAGTGAGTGATTTTCGTGTGCAAGTTTGGTACTAGTCCCTCTAGGATTTTCCAGGTGTACATAATCATGTATCTCTCCCGCCTGTGTTCCAGGGAATACAGGTTTAGGAACCTCAAGCACTCCCAGTAATTGAGGTGTTTTATCTCCGTTATGCGCGCCGTGAAGATTCTCTGTACATTTTCTAGGTCAGCAATTTCACCTGCCTTGAAAGGTGCTGTTAGCGTGCAGCAATATTCCAGCCTAGATAAAACAAGTGACCTGAAGAGTGTCATCATGGGCTTGGCATCCCCCCTAGTTTTGAAGGTTCTCATTATCCATCCTGTCATTTTTCTAGCAGATGCGATTGATACAATGTTATGGTCCTTGAAGGTGAGATCCTCCGACATGATCACTCCCAGGTCTTTGACGTTGGTGTTTCGCTCTATTTTGTGGCCAGAATTTGTTTTGTACTCTGATGACGATTTAATTTCCTCGTGTTTGCCATATCTGAGTAATTGAAATTTCTCATTGTTAAACTTCATATTGTTTTCTGCAGCCCACTGAAAGATTTGGTTGATGTCCGCCTGGAGCCTTGCAGTGTCTGCAATGGAAGACACTGTCATGCAGATTCGGGTGTCATCTGCAAAGGAAGACACGGTGCTGTGGCTGACATCCTTGTCTATGTCAGATATGAGGATGAGGAACAAGATGGGAGCAAGTACTGTGCCTTGTGGAACAGAGCTTTTCACCGTAGCTGCCTCGGACTTTACTCTGTTGACTACTACTACTCTGTGTTCTGTTAGTGAGGAAATTATAGATCCATCGACCGACTTTTCCCATTATTCCTTTAGCATGCATTTTGTGCACTATTACGCCATGGTCACATTTGTCGAAGGCTTTTGCAAAGTCTGTATATATTACATCTGCATTCTTTTTGTCTTCTAGTGCATCTAGGACCTTGTCGTAGTGATCCAATAGTTGAGACAGACAGGAGCGACCTGTTCTAAACCCATGTTGCCCTGGGTTGTGTAATTGATGGGTTTCTAGATGGGTGGTGATCTTGCTTCTTAGGACCCTTTCAAAGATTTTTATGATATGGGATGTTAATGCTATCAGCCTGTAGTTCTTTGCTGTTGCTTTACTTCCCCCTTTGTGGAGTGGGGCTATGTCTGTTGTTTTTAGTAACTGTGGGACGACCCCCGTGTCCATGCTCCCTCTCCATAGGATGGTAAAAGCTTGTGATAGGGGCTTCTTGCAGTTCTTGATGAACACGGAGTTCCATGAGTCTGGCCCTGGGGCAGAGTGCATGGGCATGTCATTTATCGCCTGTTTGAAGTCATTTGGCGTCAGGATAACATCAGATAGGCTTGTGTTAACCAAATTCTGTGGCTCTCTCATAAAAAATTCATTTTGATCTTCAACTCTCAGTCTGGTTAGCAGCTTGCTAAAAACTGAGTCATATTGGGACTTGAGTAGCTCACTCATTTCCTTGCTGTCATCTGTGTAGGACCCATCTTGTTTAAGTAGGGGCCCAATACTGGACGTTGTTCTCGACTTTGATTTGGCATAGGAGAAGAAATACTTTGGGTTTCTTTCGATTTCATTTATGGCTTTTAGTTCTTCCCGCGATTCCTGACTCCTATAAGATTCCTTTAGCTTAAGTTCGATGCTTGCTATTTCTCTGACCAGTGTCTCCCTACGCCTTTCAGATATATTGCATGTGCAGTGGGTTATTGTACATGCATTTTCTGCTTTGACTTTTTATGCTCATATCAGGTCACAAAAGCTAATTGCCTTCACCTGTTCTGATCTATCACACTTACACAAGCCTGGTGAGTGTTCAAACTCCTAGTATTCAAAAATTTCTCAACCCAACCCTTCCTGGGATGACCCATAACCCTTCTTCCCTCCACCCCAGATTTATTATTTTTTTTTTTTTTTTTTTTATCACACCGGCCGATTCCCACCAAGGCAGGGTGGCCCGAAAAAGAAAAACTTTCACCATCATTCACTCCATCACTGTCTTGCCAGAAGGGTGCTTTACACTACAGTTTTTAAACTGCAACATTAACACCCCTCCTTCAGAGTGCAGGCACTGTACTTCCCATCTCCAGGACTCAAGTCCGGCCTGCCGGTTTCCCTGAATCCCTTCATAAATGTTACTTTGCTCACACTCCAACAGCACGTCAAGTATTAAAAACCATTTGTCTCCATTCACTCCTATCAAACACGCTCACGCATGCCTGCTGGAAGTCCAAGCCCCTCGCACACAAAACCTCCTTTACCCCCTCCCTCCAACCTTTCCTAGGCCGACCCCTACCCCGCCTTCCTTCCACTACAGACTGATACACTCTTGAAGTCATTCTGTTTCGCTCCATTCTCTCTACATGTCCGAACCACCTCAACAACCCTTCCTCAGCCCTCTGGACAACAGTTTTGGTAATCCCGCACCTCCTCCTAACTTCCAAACTACGAATTCTCTGCATTATATTCACACCACACATTGCCCTCAGACATGACATCTCCACTGCCTCCAGCCTTCTCCTCGCTGCAACATTCATCACCCACGCTTCACACCCATATAAGAGCGTTGGTAAAACTATACTCTCATACATTCCCCTCTTTGCCTCCAAGGACAAAGTTCTTTGTTTCCACAGACTCCTAAGTGCACCACTCACTCTTTTTCCCTCATCAATTCTATGATTCACCTCATCTTTCATAGACCCATCCGCTGACACGTCCACTCCCAAATATCTGAATACGTTCACCTCCTCCATACTCTCTCCCTCCAATCTGATATTCAATCTTTCATCACCTAATCTTTTTGTTATCCTCATAACCTTACTCTTTCCTGTATTCACCTTTAATTTTCTTCTTTTGCACACCCTACCAAATTCATCCACCAATCTCTGCAACTTCTCTTCAGAATCTCCCAAGAGCACAGTGTCATCAGCAAAGAGCAGCTGTGACAACTCCCACTTTGTGTGTGATTCTTTATCTTTTAACTCCACGCCTCTTGCCAAAACCCTCGCATTTACTTCTCTTACAACCCCATCTATAAATATATTAAACAACCACGGTGACATCACACATCCTTGTCTAAGGCCTACTTTTACTGGGAAAAAATTTCCCTCTTTCCTACATACTCTAACTTGAGCCTCACTATCCTCGTAAAAACTCTTCACTGCTTTCAGTAACCTACCTCCTACACCATACACTTGCAACATCTGCCACATTGCCCCCCTATCCACCCTGTCATACGCCTTTTCCAAATCCATAAATGCCACAAAGACCTCTTTAGCCTTATCTAAATACTGTTCCTATTCATCCTATTTTGCCATTTATTGATATGTACTGTAATAGTACCTGGTACCTGACATCATTTAGTGATGACAGTATCAAAAACCCCACTGGAATTATTCTAGGTTCACTTCTACACAATTTGCTACATGAAACTATTAAAAAAGTTTAGCGTTGTGCAAGAATGTATAATACCGACAAGATGAAATTAAGACACATGTGCAACATCTGGGTATCTTTATTGTAGACGTTTCGCCATCCAGTGGCTTTATCAAAACAATGTTTTGATAAAGCCACTGGATGGTAAAACGTCTACAATAAAGATACCCAGATGTTGCACATGTGTCTTAAAAAAGTTTAGCTATGTATGAGGCCTCGATAAGTATTTACCATGGTCCAATGTAGGTTTTTGCTGGTATGTAGTGTTTGTTGTAGCACCTGTAATATTCCGTAGCAGATGTCAACTTCTTTGCAGCTGATCCATAATTTACCAGATACTGTAAGTGAAATGCATTGGAGAGGGATTGTAGCTCATTCCATTGTTTTTGACAGATGTAGCTTTAGAGGTATGATCTCTGGCATCATTATCTTCCAGCAGATGTTTTCCATTCTGCAAAACATTGTGACAGTATTAAATGGTTGGTTGGGTTTCTGTGTCTATCCTTTCACAAATAAATATTAGGTATTTCTTGCCACTTTTCTAAATTACACCAAAACTGGTATAATTTAAGTGTTTTTATCTTTCAGGTCAAAATCCGTGTGCGTTATCTCCGCAACCCATACTTTGATGACCACTTTGATTTGAAAGAGCCTGACCTAATTGTGGGCAAGACATTAGCCTGGGTGTCCCCTTTGATTGGTGGAGCAGTTGGTGTGAGCTGTGAGATTCTGGGTTGGTCACTTTACAAAAAGTGGACAGAACTGGAAGCAGCACTGGATCGTGCTAGTAAAGGACATGACCAAATTGCTGCTTCTGTGGTAAGTTTGCAGTTTTATAAGTACAGTATGTACAGTCTTATTTGTAATCATCTGCTATTTTTTATGATATTGTAGTTTCTTTATATTATGGCAGTATTCATTTTCAAGTTAGCTAATGTTTACTTAAAGTATGCCATGTGATTACATAATTGTAGCTCAGTGTTTGTACATCCTCAGTTTTGTACAGCTACTTAATTTATTTAAATTCCTCTCAGTATAACGTATGTTGTAACCCACTTATAGCATAAGCACTGAATATTAAATGAATTTACAAATTTCCTGTGCCTCTTACTTCATAAGTAATGCAGAAATATCTTTCAAAGATTTGTGTAAATGTCAATTGTATTTCTTCTTATTTTTTTTAAAACACACCAGCCATTTCCCACTGAGATAGGGTGACTTGAAAAAGAAGAAGAACCTTTTATTATTATTTTTTAACACACTGGCCAGCTTCCATCGACCATCATTCAGTCTTTTGCTGTCTTTCCAGAAGTGTGCTGTCATCACAGCTCAAATTACCCTCCAACTGCAAAATCCCCACCCCTCCATCAGAGTGCAGGCACTGCCCTTCCCACCTCCAGGATTCCATCTCAGCTGAATGGTTTCCTTTGAATATCTTCATAAAGCTTACCTTGCTCACACTCCAACATGTTCGTTAATTAAAAAGCGGTCAATTCCATTTAGTGTACACCTTAACACTAATGCCTTTTTCACCCACAGCACACATCAGTCCCTAGTTGCTCAAGCTATTGCTTTCATCTTTCCCATTTTCTTTCTCTTTTTTATGTACTTTTCTAATACAAGAGTTTAAAAGAAGAATAAGAATATTTAAAATTTAAGAGAACTTATCTACAGTTTTCCTTGTGGTGTGTGTACTGTAGATTACTTGACTGTAAGAAACAATGTATTTTTATGTAGTGTATGGTGACATTATTTATGGGTAAGACACACATACACCAGTTGGGTATCTTTAAATACCCAACGAGTGTATGTGTGACTTACACAGGCTTGTATGTGCACATACACATACATGCAACAGTTGGGTATCTTTAGATACCCAACTGTTGCACATACGTTATTCATCTGCTTGTTGGTAT
Source organism: Cherax quadricarinatus (assembly GCF_038502225.1). Lineage (NCBI taxonomy): Eukaryota > Metazoa > Arthropoda > Malacostraca > Decapoda > Parastacidae > Cherax > Cherax quadricarinatus. Next base: position 17,253,311 of record NC_091357.1, read on the forward strand.
TGTACACCATTTTCATCATTTGAGCATTATTTTTTATTCACAGATCAACCAAGTTAAAAATCATTGTGAAGCTTGCAATGATGATGAAGCTAAAGAAAAAGTGACATCTCTCATCTCACGGCTGGAGACAAGTGAGTCTAAGGTGGCTGAGCTCGACCTGGGATCACTTATTACTGATATGCTGCAGAAAGCAGCTGCAGAGGCTGAATCAGATGATATACAATCTCAGGTAAGAAAGAATATGAACAGTGGAATTTAAGATAGAATTTTTGTATCAGTATGTCGAATTTAGATCAGTAAGAAAAATCACAGAAGCTAAGTTTTACTCTCATAATTGTAAAGAAATTAATTTCATAAGCAAGATATGGGTAGTGTAAATGATGGTGAAAGTGTTTCATTTTTGGGGCGCCCTGTCTTGGTGGGAGACAACCAGAGTGTAAAAAAAAAAATGTACATAAAATATCTGCAGTATGTATGTATGACTTTATAGTATTATAAAATTAGCTGTCTTTTATTTTGTGAGTGAGCTTGTTGGTTGTCATCCTATTGAAGAGATTTTTGAGTTCCTCTTTTACTATGTTATATAGGACAGTCAGGTCTGGGTTTGAGAAGACAAACGAGATAATCTGCAAATTACACTGATTTGAGTTTCTAAGATGATATATGTTAGGTCATTGATATAAAGTGGGACTACCAGAAAGTCCAAGGTGTGACCTTGTGATGCACCTTTATGGGTAAAGGAGACGAGTAATATCATTTTTTTTTTATTTTTTTTTTATTAACACATCGACCATTTCCCACCAAAGGTAGGGTGGCCTGAAAGAGAAAAACTTTCACCATCATTCACTCCAACTGTCTTGCCAGAGATGTGCTTATGCTACAGTTATAAAACTGCAACATTAACACCCCTCCTTAAGAGTGCAGGCACTGTACTTCCCATCTCCGGGACTCAAGTCCTGCCTGGCAGTTTCCCATGACTCCCTTCATAAATGTTACCCTGCTCACACTCCAACAGCACGTCAAGTCCTAAAAACCATTTGTCTCCATTCGCTCCTATCTAACGCACTCATGCATGCTTGCTGGAAGTCCAAGCCTCTCCCACACAAAACCTCCTTTACCCCTTCCTTCCAACCTTCAAACAAAATTAAAAATTGCCAATTTCAAAATAGGGTCCAAAATAAATAGTGTAGACATTCCTGACACTAAAACATGTCCTCTGTTCATTTGTCTATTCCTCAGGCCTCTCCTATATTATGCTTGCTTTCCATTTTGAATTTTTATTCACACAAAAAGTAAAAGATTTTCTGTTATGCAGGCTGCTGCATTATTGTAATAATTGTATAAATAATGTTAGTGCATTTGTGGACACAAAACCGACCAGTTAAACTCGTATTGGACAAGTGACGTAATTCTGGAATATCAGCAAAAATCGAACATTTCTGCTTTGAGCTCAATTTCAAGGTATGTACTTTCACTCCTGAAACCAATGAAAATAATCTCTACTTTTGTAATATATCTTCCAATCTGTCATTTGAGACCAAGAAACCAAGAATACAACAATAAAAACCATGCGAAAATACACCGCAAGGTCGTTGTTTTAACTCTTTCAGGATAAAACCCGTAGATCTATGGCTTTGAAGCCAGGATCTAAACTGTAGATCTACGCCATGAGCTCAGCTCACTCAGATAACCTGTGAATGTTAAATTTGGGCCTAGATATGAGAGAACACATCTTTGTGGTAAGTGTGCACCACATAAACCAAATCCTGCAGCACGCAGTGCATAATGAGAGAAAAAAACTGTGACTGTAATTTTGGATTAAAACAGTGACTTTGCAGTGTTTTTTCCTATGTTTTTTACAGATGTATTCACGATTTCTTGGTCTCATTTGATAGAATGGCATATATATTACAGAAATAGAGATGATTTTGATTTGTTTAACTACTGAAAATGGCTTGAAAATGAGCACAAAATAGTGGAAATCTTCAGTTTTTGCCAATGTTCAAGAGTAAGCAAATATCGTCATGATTCTAATACGCATCAGTTGGTGGGTCTAATATATGTTCACGAATGTGCTGATATTATTAATACAATTATTAGAACACTGTAATACAGTAAATCTTCTATTTTTTGGTGTGAATAAAAATTCATTATGTGAATAAAAAATCAAAATGGAATTCATTTGTAAAGCCTGAAAACGTAACTAATGAAGAGGAAATGTTAGTTTAGTGCCAGGAATGTCTGCATTGTTTATCCTGGACCCTATTTTGAAATTGGAATATTTTGAACTTTGTGTTAAATTGGCCAAATTACCAATTTCCGATCACTTTATTGGGTAGTTGAAACAGTTAACTGGGCGATTTCTTGTCTCAATCCATAAAGTAGAAGTAATAATAGCAAAATAGCTAAGAATTTGGTCGACTGGAATAATGTAATTGGCCTACAATGGGAGTCAAAGTCGGCAAAATCGCTGATGCATAAGTATCGCTGATGCATCAAAATTTGACAGTTTTCCATCAAATTTTGTACTTTTTCCTTTATTACCTTCAGAAAAAGGTTTTCTACCATTTCATAAGAAAAAATAACAAAATTTTTTGAAAATTCTTTGACCTTGGCTGTCACTCTGAGATTTGGCCTTTGGACCCTGAAAGGGTTGAACCAAAAACATGATTTCAGTTTTTTTCCCATTATACACTGCTTACTGTAGGATATTTTTAAGTGATGCACACTTGCCACATAGACCCATTCTCTCATATCTAGGCCCAAATTTACTGCTCACAATATAAGTGAGCTGAGTTCATGGTGTAGAACTGTGGGACTGCCCTGGGCTTCAAAGCTGTAGAACAATGGAACTCACCCTCAAAGGGTTAATCATTTCAACTTGGTACACGATCATCTGCTAGCTTTATTTTTTTAATTTCATGCCAAAGATTTTTTTTTTCATGGAGACTAGACGTCTGGCAACCATACCTTTGTACGTGTATCTAATATGGCCATGGTCAGAAAACATCAGTAGACTGTGATAACATTTAAAATGAGACCATCAATATCACTTCGTGTCAGGTTTTGTGGATGACCAAAATACATTAAATATAAAAAAAATACTTTAGTAAATGACTAATTACAGTGATACCTTGACTTACGAGTGCCCAGCTTATGAGTTTTCCAATTTACGAGCCATCGCTCAATCGATTTTTTGCTTTGAATTGCGAGCCAAAATCCGAGTTATGAGAAAGCTTCAGATACATTGCCACTAGTTGGCACAGTGAACGCCACAGCAGTGCACATGGTTACCTCGTCATGGTAGCATCTCTGGTGTTGTTCTTGGATTTTGTGCAAAGGACAGTACTGAGAAGAAGAGGATGATGTCCATTGAATTAAAGCATGAAATTACAGAAAAGCACGAGCGAGGTGTGCTGTAGTCGACTTGGCAAGGCAGTACAAGCGTAGTATGTACTTCGTGCCTCGTGCCTTCTCTGCAAAAGGACACGAGGCATTTACGCAGATTTACTTCAGAGATATTCACCCAAAACATAGGCTGGTCTCCTGACTTGGGGAAAAAAAAAAAAATTCTGAGAAAATCGCTTTTGTTTCAAGTGTTTTTCGTATGAAACTATTGATCTAGTGCAGTTAGCCTCATAAACACTCCGTTTTCTCTTATAATAAGACCTCAGAAAGGCAAGAATGGGAAGATATGGTCAGAGCAATAATTATTTTTACCTCAGGAGTGGCCGCCACCATTCGTCACATAATGAGATCTTTTATTCATTCTTGAATATATATCATGTTCCTATGTTATAAATATTATTTATTATGTCAGATTAGATCAATTGTGATAGATAAATAAGCCGTAGAGTTGATATTAGCATTATATTGAAGTACGTATTTTCTCCTGTCTCCCAAGAGCAAAGAATTCCGCTGGAACAGATTAATGGCATTTCAGTTAATTTCAGTGAGGAAAATTGATTAGATATACAGGCAAATTGAGTTACGAGCTGGGTCATGGAACAAATTAAACTCGCAAGTCAAGGTACCGCTGTATTATTATAAAAAAGAAGCGCTAAACCTACAAGGGTCGTACAGCACAGTGTAGAAGACTAAACTTGCAGTTGGATACAGTATTAACAAAGTATTCCATTGGGAAGAAAATATGTTCAGAGGTGGCAAATTTCAACTGCTAGGCTGTAGTTGAAGTACAAGCAGGTAAGTAAATTTTTCTCCTTTACTGACGACTATAATTACTGCCATTTATTCTAGGCTAGTAAAGTGGTTCCTTTTTTGTTTTCCCCCTCAAGGAGGTTCCTTGATGCTGGTAAAGAGCTCTTGATCCAAGGAATTGGACTTGCCATGCCCTTCCTTGGATCAGACCCAATTGTCTTATTTCCCAGGCTCTATATGGGTTCAACACATCCTTTAAATAATATGATGTTGATACCAGTAATATTTTATTTTTATTATAATAGCTTTTCTCACCATGCAGAAAGCTGCTTTCATTTCTTGGGAGAAAGAGAGAGAAAATGAATTCCAAGCCCAGCTGGAAGAGTACAAGAAGCAGAAGATGTTGGCCGAGATAGACGCTAAAAAGAAAGACTTGGCTGCACGGGAGGAAGTCATTTTCTTCTTCGACAATAGAGAGAAATTAGAAATGCTATTACCTGCTAAGCGTAAAAAGTAAGATACTTTTTTAGGTCTTTTATTTAAATCTAGAAATGTATACAATATACAACACTTGCAGTCATGAGCATATGAAAGAAATTTGCTTCATGGTTAGACCATCAGTTATAATTTATGTGCATGTTTACAAAAAATAGGAAATAGAAGATTTTATAAAAAAAAAAAAAAAAAAAACTGAAGTATAAAAAGAAGATTAAAATTAAAGTTTTTTTTTAAGTATTCTCGGTGGGGAAGCAGGTTAAGAGTCCTTTCCCTTTAAGACATGCATGTCAGAAGACTGCTATTTTTATATTCATGGCCCTTCAAGGAAAGTGCCTTTGTACCAGTGAGGGGTCTTCGTCTGTGGAATTGGAGTTATGTTTCCTTTATTTGGATCAAACTTGATTACCCCATATTACTTGGGGGTTTAGAGCTTCCTAATTATAATATTGGAAGAAGTGCTAAATCCAGAGGTCATAAAGTATCTGTGAAATGAAAAGTAATCCAGTTTCATTCAAGGGGAGAATAGCTATAAGGCCAACATTACTGTTAAGGGGATTACTTACCCCTTTACCTATAATTATTTATTTTTTCTTACAAAACAGCTTTGCTCTTTGGGTCATCTTTCCTTGGTGAGAAACATCCAGTGAGTTAATAAATTTTTAATTACACAATTTATTTATAATACTGCATAGTATCAGTAATGTTAATTATATTCACAGGTTCTATCCAAAAGGACTATCGACTACTTACAAGAAGAAAAAGCCCAAGAAGGTCGATGAAGGATACATTCCTCCTGAAGTTATTAGACGTTAATGTTCTGCAGATGTGTCAATTTTGTGGATGTCTTGAACACAAGTGAAAGTCTTAACTTGTAATTAGTTTCATAATATACACTGGAACTTCCTTTATATAACGTTAAAAAGATATTATTCTACTGGCCAGAAATAAAAAAATGCTGAACCTATAAGGGTCATTCACCAGGTCATAAACTGTTCTCCAGAAGGCTTCAGAATTTGGGAAAATAACAATTTATGGTTCTCATACACTGATTAAAGACATTTTTAACGTACTGTATATAAATGCTTTCTTCCCAAATGGGAATGTGGAACATCAGTGATAACTTACACAAGAAATTGAGCAATGTTTAGCAGCATAGTTTTTGTAGTTGTCAATATCAGGAGTAAAGTAGGTCATGTAATAAAATACTGTACTTTGGACATAACTTTATTTTATACATAAAAGTCACCAGAATTGATATACATTTTTATACACCCACTAATTTCCTGCTGTACACAAGTACTTACTAGTACCACAGTTGAGCATCACACTAGATTTAAACACACTAAATAAATCTTAATAAATTTTTATGCAGTCTCTGCTACCCCTGGTAAGTATCGAGGAATTATTAGCTTAACTTTGAGTCTTCAGTGTCCTTTTAGTAATGGTGAACTTCTTGTGATACAGCTACACACTTGTGACAACTCAGCACAGCATTCACCAGTGATATTTGTGGTTCCTATGGTGAACTGCAAACAAAAAATCACCTTTAACTGAAGTATATGTTCATTTAAATTCAGAGTACATCTTAGTTATATATACCTCACACAAACATCCCAAATTTCAGGGAGAAATTAAAGTCACTAATAACAAACAGACAAATGAATAAGCACCACCTTCTCTTAGCTGGAAGACTTCAACATCAACCTTGGCTTACTAGATGATCAGCCTGTAACTGATTTCATCAACAATATGAACAACACACTTCTCATACCAACAATAACTAAACCAACCAGGCTCACTGAGACAAGTGCAACCATAATAGACCACATATGGACCAATATACTAGCCCCCCTTAAATCAGGGATAATCACAGATAGCACTACAGACCACTACCCAACCTTCCTCCTGATAAACATTAGTAAACCACCACTTGAATACAACAAAGTCTCATTTAGACTCCATGACGAGGCCTCAATAAGGAAGTTCACAGCTGACCTAGAGGCTGTTGACTGGCCTACAGAATTCTCCAAGGCCAATAGTATTGATGACTGGACAGACATTTTTCTTAACAAATTACTTAGACTATACAACAAACATTGTCCTATAAAAACGAAACAGATCACAAACAAACGGCTTGGTTGCCCATGGCTAACCAGCACCATTCTGAAATCCATTGACAAGAAACACCAATATGAAAAGCAATATAGACAGGGCTTAATACACAAAGATATTCTTAAACACTATTCATCAGTTCGTAATAAAGAAAGCCAAACAACTATACTACTACAGTAGATTCACAGACACTAGAGGAGATATAAAAAAGACCTGGAAAACACTCAGATTCTAGGGACCCACAAACTGGAAAAAAACCAAGAATATTGTCCTAACTAAACCTAATGAAACACCACTACATCCCACTGACACAGCTAACAAGATAAACGACTTCTCAACCATAGGATCTAATCTCGCAAATAAAATCCCACATACCAATGCCCATGCCGGGGACTACCTAGATGGGAATTTCCCAAATTCCTTCTATCTTGCACCAACTGAGCCCTCGGAAGTCACCAAGATTATAAAGTCACTTAAAAATAACTCAGGGAATCTGTCTCATGTCCCACCATTACTGTACAAGCGAGCGGCCCATATCCTTTCGCATGCTATTTCATTACTTTTTAACAAGTCACTAGAAACTAGCACCTTCCCGAAACTACTCAAGATGGCAAGGGTTACACCAATACATAAAGGTGGTGACCCTACAGACTTAAACAACTATAGGCCAATATCAAACTTACCATTGCTATCCAAAATCTTTGAGAAACTCGTGCACAGGAGACTATATTCATTTATAACAGCACAAAACATACTCAACCCCTGCCAATTTGGATTCAGGAAAAATAAAAGCACTAATGATGCAATCATAAAAATGCTAGATCTGCTTTACACAGAATTGGAAAATAAGGAATATCCACTATGAATTTTTATTGACCTAAGAAAAGCTTTTGACACAGTAGACCACGACATCCTACTCCACAAACTTGACCATTACGGTATAAGAGGCCATGCGCTTGCTTATTTCAAATCTTACCTTACTAATAGGTATCAGTACGTCACCATTAAAGACGCAGCATCAACAACACGGCCACTTGATACTGGAGTTCCGCAGGGAAGTGTCCTTGGTCCCCTGCTCTTCCTCATATACATCAATGATCTTCCAAACGTATCCCAACACCTGAAACCCATTCTCTTTGCTGACGACACGACTTATGTCATCTCTCACCCTAATCTTGCCACCCTCAACACCCTTGTTAACGAGGAGCTGATCAAAATATCGACTTGGATGACAGCCAATAAACTTACGCTTAACACTGACAAAACCTACTATATTATGTTTGGTAGCAGAGCAGGAGATGCACAAATTAACATTAAGATCGACAACACTCTAATTACCAGACATAATGAGGGCAAATTCCTAGGCCTATACCTTGACAACAACCTGAATTTCAGCACCCATATCCAACACATAACCAAAAAAGTATCCAAAACGGTTGGGATCCTCTCCAATATACGATAGTACGTGCCGCAAAATGCCCTTCTCACACTATACCACTCACTTATTTATCCATACCTCACCTATGATATTTGTGTTTGGGGATCAACTGCAGCAACACACCTAAAGCCAATAATAACCCAACAAAAAGCTGCAATAAGAATAATCACTAAATCCCATCCCTGGCAACACACCCCCCCACTCTTCATAGATCTAAACTTACTCCCTGTTCAGTACATCCACACTTACTACTGTGCAATCTACATCTACAGGACCTTAAACTCCAATATCAACCTTGATCTAAAATGCTTTCTTGATAGTTGTGACAGAACCCACAGGCATAACACCAGACACAAACATCTCTACGACATTCCCCGTGTCCGACTAAACCTTTAAAAAAATTCAATGTATGTCAAAGGCCCTAAAATCTGGAACACCCTACCTGAGAACTCTAGAACTGCAGACACATTCATCACCTTTAAAACTACCATTAGAAAACATCTTATCTCCCTGATACACCCCATCAACTAACTCCACGAATACCACCTAGTGGTTCACACTTACACTCACTCACCCATTTGACCATAAACAGAAATATTAATCTCAATCTTAAAATAATGAATCCTATGATACTCCAATACTGAAACTATGTGCTGTGCCAAAACAAAAGCATTCACATTGCTAAACTCACAAACTAGTATTTAGTCACTTAGCCATAATACCAACTTACCTCATAATTTGTAATATTTTGAAATAAAGAATTAAACTAAGTCTGCCCGAAATGCCTAGCCATGCTAGGCGTTCTAGTGGTACACTCTGTAATCATTATTTAACTACATGTAAACCACACAATAACCAAATTCTGTAAATTCAACATTGTAATCCTTATAGAGAATAAACTTTGAATTTGAATATATAAATTGGCTTCAATCAAAATGTTTGAGCAGACATTAAAAGAATTTTATCGCAGAAGTTGGTTCCCGAGACTGGAATAAAACTACGTATAGGAGGCCTGGTCACAGACCAGGCCGCGGGGGCGTTGACCCCCGGAACTCTCTCCAGGTAAACACTTTACCCTATGCTAGTGCAGGTGCTAAGGAGCATTATTTTCACCCTTCCACTTTAAATTTTTTTTAAAATTAGTTTTATATTAACTTCTAATAAAAATGTGACAAAGTAATATAGCTAATATTGATTTTTTTTTTAACACGTCGGCCATTTCCCACCGAGGTAGGGTGGCCCAAACGTAAAAACTTTCATCATCGTTCATACATAATCACCGTCTTTGTAGAGGCACTCGGATAAGACAGTTTAAATGTCACTCCAAACAGCCAATATCCCAAACCCCTCCTTTAAAGTGCAGCCATTGTACTTCCCAACTCCAGGGTTCAATCAAATACAGCTAACCAGTTTCCCTGAATCCCTTCACAAAATATTACCCTGCTCACACTCCAACAATACTGACGTATGTACAGTAAATGCAAATGTACCTGTACCCACAGGTACACAAGAAAAGGTCAAGGTGAACAGACCTGGTGTAAACAGGAACCAAAGCAGTAATATGCAGAATGCAAACAATTTTGAAAAGGGAATTAATGACAATTTACTTACTCAGTACAGCTAAAATGCAACTATGTGAATGTAAGAAGTGGTCAGATATTTAAAATCACAAGGGAAAAGGGGTACAGTAATGATATGAAAAGCCAAAGGACATTTTCTTGACTTACTCAATGGTAATTAGTTAATTTCTCTGTATTACTACGAACATGACAAGTTCCTCTTTAATCTTTACGTGCATTCAACACAATTTATTGAATACGGGGCAACATTCGCATTACCCTTAACACATTCCCCAGTTAAATTTCTTCCTACATAGAATTTACTGTCTACACAGTTTAAACATATCTGCCTAAAACATTGGTTTATTTTGTAGACAATCATCAGAGTTCATTCATGAGTTTCTTTGTAAACATTTAAAGTGGCAGATAAATGGCTTAATACTGTGCATTTTATAGATCTTTCCTGCAACCCACAGAATACACATTTACCATCATTCATTCAACTGCCCTCTTTCCAGAAGTGTCATGACATCCAATCAATTATTTGATAAAAAAAATATACAATTTTAAAATTATTAGTATACTTAGCCAACATTCTTACTTATTTTTCCATAATTGATAGCATAGAAGAACGCCATCAAGCCCACCATTAGTTGCCCAAATGGCGCGAATCCAGTCTTCTTAGGAAGAAAATACTGAAAAGTATAAATATAATATTTAAAAATATCATCTCAGCTTTTCTATTTCACAAAATTTCTATCTTCTAGTTATAGGCATCCTCCACCTCACCTGCATCAGTAACGAAGTGTTTACAAAAAGCAGAAATGATCAACACAAACATTTGGAAAGCTACTGCAACTGACTGCATTTCAGAAATTCAGTAAACTCTAAAATTAGCAAAATTAGAATATAGCAATGATAATTATAAAAATAGAATTTCAATATAGCTTTTGACTTTAATATCATTTATATTGCATATACAGTATGTGACTATTGCTTTAAACAAAACAGGAAAGGAATTACACTAACATGGGGACTGGGTATCCATTAAAGCCAACTGTCCATTAAATCAAATGATTTTTTCCATTATAACAGCAATGGAAAATTCTGGGTTTAATGATCGTTGTCCATTAAGTCCAAAATAAATTTCCCCAACAGACTTAACAATAAGAGACAATTCTGGATTTAACAAATTTTCCTTTTAATTATAAATTTAGTCAGCAAATGGACAATTTTGGATTTAGTAATTGACTGCTGTTTCTAGTTGTTGTCCAGCCACAGAATTTGTCTGTTTAAAACTAAGATAAACTCCCTATACAACTAGGGGCACTATTTAACTAGGCAATTCACCAAAGCTTTCCTCTAAGGAGTATGGAGTTTCTCCTAACCAATTTCATTTACTTTTGGTATATACCCATTTGGTGCCTATCTAGTAGTCTCGGCTTTTTTATTAAACAGTCAAGAAATATGGAATTTGCAGTCTAGGCACATTTCCTTTATACACATTATACTGGGTTTGATTTATGCACTGTGGGTCAAGAACACATCTATCATGAAAAACTCTTATTTACAGGCATGTTAGGTAAATAAAATGGCAACAATCATATATGGGTTTTCAAAAATCTAAATTTGTACTTAAATTTAAAAAGTTATTTTGCAAAATATACTGTGATTTTCATAGTTATTATAGCATATAATGTAGTACATAGGATACCATTTTCACATCAGTTTTCTTCAGAATTGTGTAAAACAGTGTACCATGGGGCTCGACACTACTGTTAAGGCCATAAATTCTTAAGATTCAATGAACAAGTGGAGAAAGAAAAGTGTGGTGGTGGTGTTGTGGCTGTAACAGTGACAGCCAACCCAAACCAGGCCACTGGTTCACTAAATCATCCTTGTTTTTTATGGTTAATATATCAAAAATAACAATTTCCACAACAGATTAGGGTTTCCTGTGTTATGGATATGGATTTATTTTGAATAGTGTGTAATGCTGATGGGTATTTGTCCTGAGAATAAAATCAACATTGACCAACTGAAAAAATACACATTGTAACTTCTTTAAATTTATTCTAGTAGTGTACTAGGCATGAAAGCAATCGCTTTAATGAAATTTAGTCAACTCAGAACAGACTTGACATTCAAACAATTAGCATGTTGATATAACAAAGAAACAACAGGAGCAATCACATGTATAACTTGTTCAGTAGTAAATGCACTGATTATTAAAGAAGAACAATTGAAGGATTATTTATTATACAGTGCAAACGGGGTTTACTTTTTATATATGAAAATTATGACTCGCTAACTTTTTTGGGTTATCCTAGGTAATTTATACCATGTATGATAATTGTACTTACGCATACCTGTGCCTAAAAATTATTTACAGAAATTGATTATAGTACATTAGGACAATATTTTACCTTGTGCTGCCAACTCCAGTAAGCACGAGAGACTGCACCAGGTAGTCCAGTGATTCGACGACGACCTAACCAAGCACCCAACTGCCCAAGTTTCACCTGACCGAAGGGAATGTCAGCTGAAATAAAAAGGTACATTCTCAGAATGGTAACAGGACAAAATCGTAGAATATTTAAATTAACGCAACCCATGCTACAAGCTAACCTAACCCGGCCTTTTTTTTTTTTTATTTATTTTAACCGAAGGTGCCCCAGGCTTTAATATGTCCAGCGGGAATACAAGCACCCCAAGGAGAATGGGGAAAATTTGTCACCGATGCTTAGGTAGGAAGATTCAGCACACAAAGATTGGCCAAAAAATCCCTCTTGTTAGTTGTCAGACTTAATTTATTAAGTGCAGATCTTTGATCTACCTCCGATCAGCTGATCTGAGGCAGACGATGCTGTCTGAGCATCTCACCCAAAACTTACCTTCCCAAAACCTCATAAATTGCACCGCTGCAATGGGCTAATCCTCACCTTTGCCATAAAACCTGGCAGGGTCATAGGGCCCATGCACTTTACGGTTGTATTCAGCAGGATACTCTCCAATACCCATATTTGCCACCGGCGTCAAAACTGACCACTGGAGACGACGGAACGACACGGTGGCTCCCTCACCCCTGTGTATCACTCCGCACTGCTGCTCTATAAACCTCTCGTAAAATAACCTTCACTCTGCGCTTTATTATTATAAATTACGTTTCATTAAATATATTTAATATCTTTGCTCTTTTATAACTTCAGAACAAATATTTAATTTAAATTCCGAGTTGAAAATACAAAAAATTACGGGCACTACTTAGTACAGCCAGGTAAAGTATGTAAAGCTCAGAGGGCAAAATTGTTTATTTATATTTATTTGTTTACCAAGTGCTTATTCATAAAATAGCACATGAGTTTTAAAAATAACTATATATTTTGTATATCTGATATGAACCCCGGCCACATGAAATAGGTAGAAGATAAAATACGATTATGCAGTCTTGAGCATATGAAAGATAAATTACTGCATTTTTTCATGTAGATCCTATTGTTATTTATAACCTGTTAGCATCTTATGTTGTATATGTGATTATGGTTAATAGAAAGAACTGTATTTTGGACAAACTGCCAAGATTTTGCTTAAAATAAAAAATTTTGAAGATGGCGCGCGTGGTCTGTTCCGCGGACCAGGTCCAACAAAATAGCATCGAGCGCGCAGCAGGGGGAGCATTGTTGGCTGCTTTGTTTTTGACGGAATATATTAAAATGCCCTTTGTTACGTTTGATTTACATTAATTTTATCGAGAGAGCTAAAGGCGTTGTTAAGGTAAGTCAGTGACTAGGACTACTTGCTTGGTGCATGCTTAGAACGCGACTTAAAAGAGAAAATGGAAGTTGTTATGAGGGGCTGGGGGTTGCGGGGTCTTGTGGGCGCCCATTTGGGAGGGTTGAGAGTGGGGGTTTTTGTTTTGTCGCGGGAGAACCACTACCTACCCGCCCCTTGCCTCCCCTACCCCAGCCCCTCACCATCATCACCTTCCTACATTACACACACTAGGCCTTTAGAGGCCTACTGGTGGGATATATGGCGGGGATGCGCGGGCGTAGTTACGCAGGCAGGAGAGAGGGAGACATGGCCACTTTACTGCCAGCTATATCCCCCCACATGTTGCCTTTATCTAGCCACCAGCACCTCTGATGGAGCCTCACAAAGCCTCACACACTGGCCCCAGCAACATCCTAGTACAACCTTCTAACTCCATAACTCACTACAAACATCCCTCCACACTAGAATCATAATGCTTGAATGTTTTAAAGTATTTACCTACGCACGTTTATGAACGTTGAATAAGCAATATATAGTTCCTAGAATATCTTCAAGTACAAAATTTTTCTTTTATGGAACACTCGATGTGATTGTGACTTGTTCAAGTGTGTGGCTGTGAAAATAGTGGTGCTTTAAATAGAGGTGTTGGTAGACAATACAAAGACCCTAGAGCAGTGAAGTATATAGTGGTCGCTCCGGTGTGTCTCAAACGCTCGCAACAACGGGGAATAAGGTAGCTGTGTTTTATATTTTCATTTGTCGTAAATTATTATTCTAGAGCCACCTTCAGAGGGGTGCCTTGATGCTGAATGACTCTTGATCCAAGGAATTGGAGCTACCCTCCCCTTTCTTAAATCATGCCTAATTACCTTCCATTACCAATGGTCTGTACAATTCCTGTGGGTCTGGTGTTTTCCTTATATCTGATTCCTCGTAAATAATAGTTCATGGGAGGGATCCTCGTGAATAGCTTTTGGTCTAAGGAGTTGGATTAATTCGTGCATTCTTGATTCAAACCTGATTACCTCCAGTCCTCAGGTTCTGTATGATCTATAAGGATTTAGCCCATAAATATAATTATTCGTGAAGACCCCAGCATTTTGCATTAGTTGCTTTTTTTTTTTTTTTTCAAAAAAGTTATATTTTTTTAATGTAATTATTTTGTGAATGCCAAGTGTTTTTGAACTCTAACTTTTTCCCAGAGCCCATAAATTTTGGAAGTTCATATTAACTTTCACAACAAAAGTCAAGTACAGAATTTTCAAATTTTGTACTAATATTTTTACTGAAGAGCCAATGCTTTTTCAGAAAGGTAACAATTTAATGTTAATGTTTCACTACATCTTGTAGTTAATGAAATTAGCTGATTCCTTTTAACCCATTGTTTTGCATTTATTGCTGAACACCAACAGTATTATTTTTTTTTTTTTCATTGAGAATTATTAAATGGCTAGGGGTCTTGGAGCACCTGTGAGGGGTTGGCACCCATTTTTGATCCAAAGAAAGGCAGGGTAGCTCCAGTTGCTTGGATCAAGCTTCTTTCACTGGCATCAGGGCAGCAAGTCACTGGAATTAAGTCACACTACATGATTCTTGGGTTATCCTAGGTTAAATTCCCCATGATATACTATATAAAACATGGAGAAATTTAAAATTGTGTAGAATGCCTTAATAAAAACTTAGCCCCTGCCCCTGAAGGGAAAATGTAATAATACTGTAGATTAGTTAAAGAATTGTTAAGTAAAATTTCACTTTTGGTACTTAGTATATGTATTTAATTGAAGATTTGACAAAAATTACATTTTTGGCACTTAGCATGTATAGTATATTATATTCAGGGGAAACACTATATCTGTAGGGGGGTCATACAGCATCCAGGTTCGATCAGAGGCAGGTAAGGGCAGATCCAATTCTTTGGATCAAAATCCCTTCAGTGACATCAAGGAACCTCATATGGGAACGGGGGGAACTTAGTCTCTATAGCATTGGTAAGAAATTATATATCCTTAGTATATATGCTATATAGCAGTGATAATTTATATACACTATATCCATATGGTCATTTAGTAGTGATAGAGAATCGTATATTGTTATTTGGTATAACTACAAGATAAATGTATATTGTTATTTAATAGTGGTAGATTATTATTATATATCACTTAGTGCTAAAGAATTGTATAGTCTTCGTAATTTTCCTACTTAGTATGGCAGTGGTATCGCGCCTTAACCCTTAAACGGTCCAAATGTATATATACGCTTCATTTGTCATTCATTCAACATTGGCATGATAGGCCTGAGTCGCCTAGACATGAGAGAATGGGTGTGCACACTCAGTGTGCACCATATGAAAAAAATTGGGGATGCCTGGGTACCACATGCTCTTTTTCCTATTAAAAAAAAAAAATCTCAAAATATTCGGGGCGCTGCGCAGGTGAACGTATATATACGTTGGACCATTTAAGGGTTACTTAATAAAGTTTATCTCTTCAAATTTAGTACAGTATAACAGTGGTAAGTCCAGACTGGGTGAGTTGAGTGATGGAGACTCATGATGTTATTGCTTTGTTCTTGTCTTTGTTACTGTTCCCAATAAGTATAATATTTGAAGTTTTACTTTGTGATGGGGATGACTAACCTAATTTTTCAGAATAATTAAAGAGGTGATGAGGTTAAGTTAGGTACTTAATTTGAGTTTTTCATACCATCCTAAGTATTTTTACAAATAAGTTGTTTCACCATGCAGAGAGCATCACTTAAAGCATCACATATATACCCAGGGTCAGAGTTTGACATAAGATCCTAACATATATTAAGTTTTTGAGGTCCCCAAAGTTTTAAAGCCAAAATACTGTAGGTAGTGTATAGTATGTGTGAAAGCAATGGAAGAAAATTTTATTGCTCATATATGGCACTAAACTGTAGTTTAGGACCTGTGCATGCAACTTTGCATCCATCTGATGTATTTATGAAGGTAGTTTTTATTTATTTGCAGCAAAATGTGAGTGCTGATCCTATACCCAAAATCTGAGTTCACTTAGCTATTTTTTCCTCCAAAAGTATTATATTATTTACAATTTATAATAAAATTTAGCTATTACTGCAGTCACTAGACAAGTTACAGTATACAATATAACTCAAAGTTCAGTATATATACCAAAGCATAGTGACAGTTATGGTACTTTTCAATGAATTGAATGTTATTTTTTATATTGTACTAAAAAAGTGGGAACTTACCATTTTTCATAAAATACATGTATATATGACTGTGAGTACAATGTCATTTTGTTTCATGCCAAAATGTGCAATGGTTTCAGAGATACAGCATCTAAAAAATATTCAAAACTACCTTGGATTCGAATAAAAAAATTTACTAAACGCTTAACATAAAATATCGGCAAAATCAGTTATTTAGTTATCCTGTATACCTTGAGAAACTTACAATTTGTTCAGTTGAGAGATGGCAATGCAACCTTTTTTTTTTTTCCATTTTCATATACATATATTACATGATCTCAATGTACTACTCGTAAAGGAATAAATAAATTTGAATTTGAATGTGTTATGAGTTCGTGTAATGAGTCATACCAAGCACAGCTATAAGCTAGTATTGTACATCAGTAATAACTAGCATAGCCCCCCCCCCCCCCCCCCCCCCCCCCCCCCCCCCCCGAAAAAAAATCTGTATTCTTGATATTGGATTAAAAAACTACATTAACTTCTTGACAATAGATTTTGGGTAATTTAAGATTTACTCAGGAGCATTTACACTAAACAAATGATGAATTATATAATTATAGGGATTGAGGATGTTAATTTCTATTAGTATACAGTGTATGTAGTTCATCAGGATAAGCATTCACACCATAAGAAATGGGAAAATACCAAGGGAACAGTGCCAGATGTGTGGAAACTTGCATTATTTAGTATTGTGTTCATTGGTGTTCTGAGCCCTTGTGGCTTAGCGCTTCTTTTTGATTATAATAATAATAATTGGTGTTCTGTATGTATTTGGCCTAGCTAGACTACTTGCTCACATCATACTACAAGGACATTCTTGGCAATAAGGTTGGGGAAAATATGCTTACCAGAAATCAGATGACAGTTCAGCATCTTTGTCCAATGAACGTTACCTCTTAGTGCTCTGACAATCCAAGATTAGTCACACTCCAATGAGTTCACTCACCTTGCCTTTTCCTTCTCTCCCAGGAGTATTTATATATTCACGCATAACAAGCTTTTGTCCCAAAGATTTTTCACAGACAACAGAAGGTTGGACTATATGAGTTCATGCTATTTTAATGTAAAAAATGAATATCGATTATAAACTTTTAAGACAGTTTTGAAAATATTAAAAGCTATCATGCATATTGGAATATATTTTATAACTAGCTGCTTGGTAAATGAATATGGATTATAAACTTTTAAGACAGTTTTGAAAATATTAAAAGCTATCATGTGTATTGGAATATATTTTATAACTAGCTCGGTAGTACCTATGCATGTAAGAAGTTAAAATTTGTCAGTCATTTTAAAACAGCCCATTGAACACTTTTCAATATTGGTAGCATGTTTACAATGGTATAACCATTGCCTAATTATTGCCATAATCACATTCAGTAAAAGCAAGGTACAGGTACTATATCTTTGTTAGAATGTCAATAAGGGAAATGCAGTTCTGATCCTAAGAATTTAAAATCAAACTTTTTTTTTCTTAATTAAACTAAACCTTTAAAATATAACATTTATTTAATAAAAATTTCTGGTAAAATTAGTCTTTTTAAATTTGGTTTTATTTTCAGCTTAAAATGGATATACATGTGGTACTAGATGTGTTGAATGAGTGTTCATCTAGGTCAGAATCATGCAAAGGTACTAAATTACATGTAAATATTATACATATGTAATTGTAATATATAAAATGTAGCATATACATATGTAGTCAATATACAGTATACATATGTAGGTTATATAAAGGTGATGTTTTGTATTATGATGGTTTTTTACCTGAAATACCCCTATAATTTTGTAAATTATTTACTTCCATTGGAATACTGTACCTATTTTATGTATCATATAAACATAATGTATTTTCATAGTGCAGTACATCATTCTTAGCCTTTTAACTGTATCGAGCATATTAGCATACAAGGTGATGCCTTTGTGCCTAGTGAACTAGTACAATGGCACCTCAGTTTTCATTATTAATTTGTTCCAGACAATCTGATGAAAACTGAATTCGATGAAAACTGAAGCAATATTTCCCATAAGAAATAATGTAAATCCAATTAATTCATTCCAGACACCCAAAAGTACTAACAAAAAACACATTTTATAGAGGATAACTTTAGTTTTACATATAGAAAAAAAAATGAGAAATATAAAGGACTAATGAATTGGATAAATGAACATTTAACATCACTTTTACCTTTATTGAAGACTTGTTGGCATATGGAAGATGAGGAGGAGGGGAGAGGTTATCTCTACGACCATCGCTCCCACCCTCTACCACAATCACTTCCACCCTCTACCACAATCACTTCCACCCTCTACCACAATCACTACCACCCTCTACCACAATCACTACCACCCTCTGCCACAACCACTACCACCCTCTGCCACAACCACTACCACCTTCTGCCACAATCACTACCACCCTCTGCCACAACCACTACCACTCTCTGCCACAACCACTACCACCCTCTACCACAATCACTACCACCCTCTACCACAATCACAACCACTACTGTCCTCTACCACCATCACAACCACTACTGTCCTCTACCACCATCACAACCACCACCACCCTCTACCACCATCACAACCACCACCACCCTCTACCACCATCACAACCACTACCACCCTCTGCCACCATCACAACCACTACCACCCTCTGCCACCATCACAACCACTACCACCCTCTGCCACCATCACAACAACTACCACCCTCTACCATAATCACTACTGCGCTCTACCTGCATCACTACCACCCTCTACCACCATCAGTACCACCCTCTACCCCCATTACTACCACCCTCTACCACCATCACTGCCACCCTTTACCACCATCACAACCACTACCTCCCTCTACCGACAAGGAACAAAGCCAGTCTGACTCAGAACGCGTGGGATGCTTTGTGTGGGTGCGGGTGGACAAGTTCGATATGGCGGACCACTGTCAACTCGACAAAAACCAAGGTGATGAACGAAAACTGGGACAAAATTTTGACGAAAAAAATTGTCGAAAACCGAATTTGACGAAAACCAGGGCAAACGAAAACAGAGGTTTCACTGTACCCACAATTTTTCATGCCTTCAAATATGCCACCTGCAAATATTTTTTTCCTCAGCTCAGATTTTTGGGTCTTCTATAACCTCATCTCTGAAAGAAAATAAAAAACCAGGCAGGTCTACACAGTGTATTATGGTGTAACTCTGCCTAACTAGCGTAAGTAAACATTGAAACCAGGACCTGTTGTTCCACCACCAGCTTCCCTAAAAGCAAACAGGGTATGAAACTGCCAGAAAGATGCCTTATTCATTCCAGTAGAATTCAGCCAATAAGCACTACGTGTATAGATTTAACCAAGGATAACCCAGTATAGTCAGACAATATGATTTATTTGTTTCCATGAGTGTTATACCTTGAAACAATTGTAATATAATATTTCCTTGTAAATACATGTTTTACATTGGTCTGGAAGGCACACACGTGTTATGGACACACACAAATTGCATTGTTTATATAACTCAGGTTATTTCCCTGAACTTAAATATATAACTTAATTAATCATATAGTCAAACATTGTCAAACATATAGTCAAACATTGTCTTATTTCCATGTTTTGAGGATTGTTACATCTTAAAACACTTACCTTACAAGTATTCCTTGAATACGGATAGTGTTTGAAGACCGAATCGATGAAAAAATATATTTGCTCTAATTTATATTGTACAGTATATTCTTTGTGGAGCAATATCAGGTATTGCATTTCCCCATGTTTGAATTACTAAAACACTTCGCAATACATTTAGTATCATAAGAAAGTAGTGTACATAGTGTTAACAAAACCAATAAAAGGTCACAATTTGGCATCAATAAATTGACACTTGTAATTATAAAGTTGTGAAGCATGGGTTGTGAATGTTGCAGCGAGGAGGAAGCTGGAGGTAGTAGACCCATTGTGTCTGAGGGCAATGTGTGGTGCAAATATAATGCAGAAAATTCGTAGCTTGGGGGTTAGGAGGGGGTGTGGGGTTACTAAAAGTATTCAAAAGGCTGAGGAGGGGTTGTTGAGGTGGTTTGGACATAGAACAGAACAAAATAGGATGACTTGGAGTGTGTATAAATCTGCGGTGGAGGGAAGGCAGGGTAGGGGTCGCCCTAGGAAAGGTTTGAGGAAGGGGGTAAAGGAAGTTTTGTGTGTGAGGGGCTTGGACATTCCACAGGCATGTTTTTAGCATATTTGATAGGAGTGGAGGCAAGTGGTTTTGGGAACTTGTTGAAGTGTGAACAAGGTAACATTTGTCAAGGGAATCAGGGAATCTAGTTAGCCGGACTTGATCCCTGGAGGTGGGAAGTACAGTGCTTGCACTCTGAAGGAAGGGTGGGGATATTTGCAGTGCAGTTTGGAGAGGCATCTGTACTGTAGTATCAGCCCACCTTTGGCAAGACAGTGATAAGAATGAATGACAGTGAAAGTGTTTCTTCTTTTTGGGTCATCCTATCTTGGTGGGAGAGAGCCAGTGTGTTAAAAAAAAATATGAAACACAAATATTGCTGGCACACTTCGGCTGCCAGCGAGTGATAATTTTTTCACTAAATTCAACATGCCATGACAGCTTAAGTTTATAACAGATTCAACTTTTTTTTTTATTCATAAAAATACACCCTTTCAAACTGTAAGATTTTTTTTCCTCCAAAATCTTGCACAGGAATTTTAATTTTTGGGTGTGCCACAATTAAGGGGGTTAACTTCCACATTTAACAAAATCTTAACATTCATACAGATCAGTCATCATTAACCCTTTGACTGTCGCGGCCGTATATATACGTTTGTGAGGTACCGTGTTTGACGTATATATACTCATAAATTCTAGCGGCTTCAAATCAGGCAGGAGAAAGCTAGTAGGCCCACATGTGAGAGAATGGGTCTGTGTGGTCAGTGTGCACCACATAAAAAAAATCCTGGAGCACGCAGTGCATAATGAGAAAAAAAAAAACTCCGACCGTTTTTTTTAATTAAAATGCCGACTTTGTGGTCTATTTTCGTATAGTATTTGTGGTTGTATTCTCGTTTTCATGGTCTCATTTGATAGAATGGAAACTATATTATAGAAATGGAGGTGATTTTGATTAATTTTACTATAAAAAGAACCTGGAAATGGAGCACAAAGTACAGGAAATGTTTGATTTTTGCCGATGTTCAAAAGTAAACAAATGATGTCATTGTCCAATAAATGTCCAAATAGCCATTCTAATACGCAGTCATGAATGGGTTGATGTAATTTTTACAATTATTACAGTATTGCAGTAGTCTGCATAACAGTAAATCTTCTATTTTTTGTTTGAATAAAATTTCAAAATAAAAAGCAAGAGTAATATCACAGGGACCTGGAGACATGACTGATGAACAAAGAAAATGTTATTTTAGAGCCAGGAATGTCTGCATTGTTCATTCTGGACCTTATTTTGAAATTGTCGTATTTTTTAATTTTCGTGAAATTGGCCAAATTGCAAATTTCTGACCATGTTATTGGGTAGTTGAAATCGGTAAATGGGCAGTTTCTTGTGCTCAATCGATAGAAAAAATAGAGTTCTGAAGAAATAGTTATGAGTTTGGTTGACTGGAATAACGGAATTAGCCGAAAATAGGGCTCAAAGTGGGCGAAATTGCCGATTTTTAAATATTGCCGAAGTCGCTAACTTCGCGAGAGCGTAATTCCGTCAGTTTTCCATCAAATTTCGTTTTTTTGGTGTCTTTACA
>NC_091357.1:17280833-17350833 GCF_038502225.1 Cherax quadricarinatus
AACTGTTGTACAGCCACATCAGGAGGAAAACACCAGTCAAGGACTAGGTAATCAGGCTAAGGAAGGAAGGAGGAGAGACAACAAGAAATGACCGTGAAGTATGTGAGGAACTCAAGAGATTCAAAGAAGTGTTCACAGAGGAGACAGAAGGGGCTCCAGAAAGATGGAGAGGTGGGGCACACCACCATGTGCTGGACACAGTGCACACAACCAAGGAAGAAGTGAAGAGGCTTCTGAGTGAGCTAGATACCTCAAAGGCAATGGGGCCAGATAACATCTCCCCATGGGTATTGAGAGAGGGAGTAGAGGCGCTATGTGTACCCCTAACAACAATATTCAATACATCTATCGAAACAGGGAGATTGCCTGAGGCATGGAAGACAGCAAATGTAGTCCCAATCTTTAAAAAAGGAGACAGACATGAAGCACTAAACTACAGACCAGTGTCACTGACATGTATAGTATGCAAAATCATGGAGAAGATTATCAGAAGAGTGGTGGAACACCTAGAAAGGAATGATCTCATCAACAGCAGCCAACATGGTTTCAGGGATGGGAAATCCTGTGTCACAAACCTACTGGAGTTCTATGACATGGTGACAGCAGTAAGACAAGAGAGAGAGGGGTGGGTGGATTGCATATTCTTGGACTGCAAGAAGGCATTTGACACAGTTCCACACAAGAGATTGGTGCAAAAACTGGAGGGCCAAGCAGGGATAACAGGGAAGGCACTACAATGGATCAGGGAATACTTGTCAGGAAGACAGCAGCGAGTCATGGTATGTGGCGAGGTGTCAGAGTGGGCACCTGTGACCAGCGGGGTCCCACAGGGGTCAGTCCTAGGACCAGTGCTGCTTCTGGTATTTGTGAACGACATGACGGAAGGAATAGACTCTGAGGTGTCCCTGTTTGCAGATGACGTGAAGTTGATGAGAAGAATTCACTCGATTGAAGACCAGGCAGAACTACAAAGGGATCTGGACAGGCTGCAGACCTGGTCCAGCAATTGGCTCCTGGAGTTCAATCCCACCAAGTGCAAAGTCATGAAGATTGGGGAAGGGCAAAGAAGACCACAGACGGAGTACAGTCTAGGGGGCCAGAGACTACAAACCTCACTCAAGGAAAAAGATCTTGGGGTGAGTATAACACCAGGCACTTCTCCTGAAGCGCACATCAACCAAATAACTGCTGCAGCATATGGGCGCCTAGCAAACCTCAGAACAGCATTCCGACATCTTAATAAGGAATCGTTCAGGACCCTGTACACCGTGTACGTTAGGCCCATATTGGAGTATGCGGCACCAGTTTGGAACCCACACCTAGCCAAGCACGTAAAGAAACTAGAGAAAGTGCAAAGGTTTGCAACAAGACTAGTTCCAGAGCTAAGACGTATGTCCTACGAGGAGAGGTTAAGGGAAATCAACCTGACGACACTGGAGGACAGGAGAGATAGGGGGGACATGATAACGACATACAAAATACTGAAAGGAATTGACAAGGTGGACAAAGACAGGATGTTCCAAAGATTGGACACAGTAACAAGGGGACACAGTTGGAAGCTGAAGACACAGATGACTCAAAGGGATGTTAGGAAGTATTTCTTCAGCCACAGAGTAGTCAGGAAGTGGAATGGTTTGGGAAGCGATGTAGTGGAGGCAGGATCCATACATAGCTTTAAGCAGAGGTACGATAAAGCTCATGGTTCAGGGAGAGTGACCTAGTAGCGACCAGTGAAGAGGCGGGGCCAGGAGCTTGGACTCGACCCCTGCAATCTCAACTATGTGAGTACAACTAGGTGAGTACACACACACACACTGCAAGGAATTGATAAGGTGGACAGAGACAGGATGTTTCAGAGATGGGACACAAAGAAAAGGTCACAATTGGAAGTTGAAGACTCAGATGAGTCAAATGGATGTTACAAAGTATTTCTTCAGTCATAGAGTTGTCAGGAAGTCTAATAGTCTGGCAAGGGATGTAGTGGAGGCAGGAACCATACGTAACTAAGACGAGGTATGATAGCTCATGGAGCAGGGAGAGAGAGGAGCTAGTAGCGATCAGTGAAGAGGCGGGGCCAGGAGCCGAGTCTCGACCCCTGCAACCACAATTAGGTGAATACACACACACACACATATGAATGTGCACAGGTAAGAAGGGAGGCCCAGCAACGATATGAATGACATAGCAGCTAAAGCCAAATCTGACCCGAAGCTGTTGTACATCCACATCAGGAGGAAAACAGCAGTCTAGGACTAGGTAATCATGCTGAGGAGGAAGGAGGAGAGATCACAAGAAACGGCCACAAAGTATGTGAGAAGCTCAACATGAGATTCAGAGTGATCACAGAGGAGACAGAAGGTACTCCAGAAAGACAGAGAGATGGGGTACACCATCAAGTGTTACACACAATACATACAACCGAGGAAGAAGTGAAGAGGCTGCTAAGCGAGCTAGATACCTCAAAGGCAATGGGGCCGGATAACCTCTCTACATGGGTCCTGAGAGATGGAGCAGAGGCGCTATGTGTACCACTAACAACAGTCTTCAATACATCTATCGAAACAGGGCAACTACTTGAGGTATGGAAGACGGCAAATGTAGTCCCAATTTTTAAAATAGAAGACAGACATGAAGCATTAAACTACAGACCAGTGTCACTGACATGTATAGTATGCAAAGTCATGGAGAAGATTATCAGGAGAAGAGTGGTGGAGCACCTAGAAAGGAATGAGTTTATCAGTGACAGCCAACATGGTTTCAGGGATGGGAAATCCTGTGTCACAAACCCACTGGAGTTCTATGACAGGGTGACAGCAGTAAGACAAGAGAGAGAGAGGGGGGTGGGTAGATTGCATTTTCTTGGACTGTAAGGTGTTTGACATAATTCCAAACAAGAGATTAGTGCAAAAGCTGGAGGACCAGGCAGGGATAACAGGGAAGAGCACTGCAATGGATCAGGGAATACCTGTCAGGAAGACAACAGCGAGTTATGGTACGTGGTTAGGTGTCAGAGTGGGCGCCTGTTACGAGTGGGGTTCCACAGGGATCAGTCCTGGGACTGGTGCTGTTTCTGGTATTTGTGAACGACATGATGGAAGGAATAGACTCTGAAGTGTCCCTGTTTGCAGATGATGTGAAGTTGTTGAGAAGAATCCAATCAGATGAGGACCAGGCAGAACTACATAGGGATCTGGACAGGCTGCTGGCCTGGTCCAGCAACTGGTTCCTGGTGTTCAACCCCACCAAGTGCAAAGTCATGAAGATTTGGGAAGGGCAAAGAAGACTGCAGATGGAGTACAGACTAGGGGGCCAGAGATTACAAACCTCACTCAAGGAAAAGGATCTTAGGGTGAGTATAACACTGGTCCCATCTCCTGAGGTGCACATCAACCAAATAACTGCTGCAGCATACAGGTACCTAGCAAACCTAAGAACAGCATTACGACATCTTAATAAGGAATCGTTCAGGACCCTGTACACTGTGTGCGTTAGGCCCATATTGGAGTATGCAACACCAGTTTGGAACCCACACCTAGCCAAGCACATAAGGAAACTAGAAAAAGTGCAAAGGTTTGCAACAAGACTAGTCCAGGGGTATGTCCTACAAGGAGAGGTTAAGGGAATCGACAAGGTGGACAGACAGGATGTTCCAGAGATCTGACACAGCAACAAGGGGTCGCAGTTGGAACTTGAAGACTTAGATGAATCACAAGGATGTTCGGAAGTATTCTTTCAGCCACAGAGTTGTCAGGAATGGAGTAGTTGGGAAAAGATGTAGATGAGGCAGGATCCATACATAGCTTTAAGAAGAGGTATGATAAAGCTCATGGAGTAGGAAGAGTGACCTAGTAGTAGTAGTGGCCAGTGAAGAGGCAGGGCCAGGAGCTGTGACCCAACCCCTGCAACCACAACTAGGTGAGTACACACATATACACACATACATATACACAAACATACCATATTTGTTTGTTGACTCTGGCTCTTCCACAATAGAATGCAGTATTTGCTACAAAATCTGTTGTGTGGTCACTGCTAAATGATAATTTATATATGAAGTTACTGTAGATGACACAATAATGGCCCTAAATTGCAGATTGACCTTTTTACTCAACAGAGCTGCATCTAATTGGTCTAAAAGGTTCCTCTTTATGGGTTCAGCAGTGAAACCTTCCCTCGACCACTATCAAAAGTCATTTCAAGGTGTGTGATGAATGTTACCAGCGTTACCTCTACTGTAGTTGGGAGAGAAGGCTTCTTTTACACTGCTACTGTATTTAGAATGTAGTCTGCTTTCAGACTACTCTAACTCAGAATAACCAGAATAGATACATCTTGATTTTGCTATTTTTTTCCCTTTTCATGAAAGGTCACTTTTGTTATTAAGGTTAACTTTTGAGGAAAGTTATAATGCAAGAAAAATTAATACACTGCAGAGGCTTCTTTTATTTTTCTTGAGTTTATATAATCTTCCTTTAAATTTTTTACTTGTCCCAAGTAAAGGTCTCTTGATGAAAGTAAGTGAAGCTGCCCTTTGCTACTTGGGTCACACCTAATTGCATATCAGTTCCCCAGGTGCTATGTGATCCCTATGGGTTCAGCATATTCTCTTAAATATAATAATACTGTAATAATAAATTTGCTGTCATGTGTAAAGATAAATGTGTAGTTAACTTGTCTCGGTTTAAAAAATCTTCATAATTAATAATACTTCACACTTAAAATTCTCTGAACACACACTCTTACTACTATTTTTTTTTTTTTTTCACTTTCTAACCATATTAGCTCTTGAAAGCCCTTTTGTTAGATTTCTTTTTCACTATGTATATATTGATTTATTTTTCAGTCTTGGACTGCAGCAATAATTAAATCCCAGCTCCATTTCTGGTACTTTGTAAATAGCCTGGTTAACGTTGGAAATTTTTCATCACCTGCAAAACTTTTCTCACTTTCCTCAGTGAAACTTTCATTCATATGGTTTAATTTTTGTTTGTATTGTTAATTGATTCTCTACTCTCTACAGAACTTTTACTTACTGGGTGACTCTTATGTACATGGTTACATGGCATACTACTCTCATTTTCTGTTTTTGAGAGACTTAGATAACTAACTCCTAATATCAAACCATCTTTTCATGTGGAAATTGTGCCAAAGTAAGCTTATGAGATCATATATTTTACATCTGGGTAGGTTACTAGGTGAATTATGTTAATGATGCCCTGACTACTTTTTAATGGCTAAAGATATGTTAATACTCCTTTCTGCTCTTGTCATTATTTCTGTAGATGTTTCTGAGGTATCACTGATTCCCAGTTAACCTCATGAGGTTTTTCATTGCATATCTTGCTTGTACTGTATTGAGAAGGAATAGTTCAATTTCATAGTCTTACAAAGGATTCAAATGTCATGAATTCTGTTTATTAAACTTTATGAATAATATCTGTATACTCCTACTCTAAAGTTCCCTGTAATGTATATAACCTCAGTTGATGTTGAGAACAGACTAAATTTTTACTTGAGATGAGGTAAAACATGTTGGTCTGTGTTTCTAAGTAATTGATGTCATTAGTATACGAAGAAATATCTAGAGGCTCTTTAGAGTAAGATATACAAAGCACGTGTCACCTCTTGTCTTGGAGTGACTGCAATAGTATTGATCATCCTGGACATTGTTGCACTATCATCTGAATAGCTGAATTAATTTGTGCTTGGGGAAGGGGAAAAATGATAGTTTAGATGAATTGTCCTCGGTGAACACAGAAAGTATTGATAAAGTATCTTATTTTTGCCAAATTATACAGCCAATGACCGAGTGCAATTATTCTCTCCCCTCTCTCCTACCCCCTTTTGAACATTCCCCTTCTCATTTCTCTCTACTCCCCCTCCTCCTCATCATTCACCCTCACCCTTGCCAACCTTGCATTTCTGGACCCTCCTGGACCCACGCTTCTCCTCCCCTCTTGCCTTCTTTCACAACACTGCTCCCCTTCCCCTCCTTTCTTGTAATTGTTTCCAACCTTTTCTTCGTTCTCTAACCCACCCCATCCTTCTCCCCTTCCAGTTCACTCTTCCCTCTTTACCCTTTCCTTCCTTTTCCCAGATTGCCCCTTTCTACCTTATCCAGTTTACTTTCATCCCTTTCCTGGCTCATCTCTTTTTCCACTTTCCCCTCCTTCCCACTGCTGGCTCTGCCTTTTCATGTGTTCTCCCTTTTTCTGTTTTCCCCCTTAACTGTGTTCTCCCCTTTTCTGTTTTCTCCCCCCTTCCTCTTTTCTCTTTACTGTTTACTCCCAACCAGTTTCAATTTTCACTGTTCTTTCCCTAGTTTGCACCCACTCACCACCCCCTAGCCCTCTAACCAATTTCCAACCCCTCCCTCATTCTGATCAGCTCACCTCGTTTTCCCATCCCCCAGATCACCCTATCTCACCTTTATCTGTGTTCACCCCTTTCCTAGTTTACTCCCCATACCACATCCGTCATGGTTCCCCCCCCCCTCCCCTTCAGCACAACTCTGATAGTCATCCCTCAGTCACTCTTACACCCTCACAATCACCCTTCACATGCCTCACAATCACTACAAATCCCTCACAATCACCATCCAAATTCCTCACAATCACCCTCAACTTCCACTTTCTTCCCTTTACCACCACTTCCATTCGCCTCTATCCTTGCTCATATCCACCACTCATTCTCACTTCCACCCCCACCTAAACTCACCATCTCCACTCATCCCCCACCTTCACTCACCCCCTGTCACCTTCCACTCACCCCCCTTACCTTCCACTCACCCCCCTTACCTTCCACTCACCCCCTTCACCCTCCACTCACCACCCCACCTTCCACTCACCACCCCACCTTCCACCCACCCCCTCACACCCGTCACCTTCCACTCACCCCTCACTAACCCCCTCACCCTCTACTCACCTCCCTAACCTGCCACTCACCCCCTCACCCTCCACTCACCCCCTCACCCTCCACTCACCCCCTCACCCTCCACTCATCCCCCTCCACTCATCCCCCTCCACTCACCCCCCTCCACTCACCCCCCTCCACTCACCCCCACTAACCCCCTTACCCCCACTAACCCCCTCACCCTCCACTCACCCCCTCACCCTCCACTCACCCCCTCACCCTCCACTCACCCCTCTTACCTTCCACTCACCCCTCTTACCTTCCACTCACCCCTCTTACCTTCCACTCACCCCTCTTACCTTCCACTCACCCCTCTTACCTTCCACTCACCCCTCTTACCTTCCACACCCCTCTTACCTTCCATTCACCCCTCTTACCTTCCACTCACCCCTCTTACCTTCCACTCACCCCCTTGCTTTCCACTCACCCCCTTGCTTTCCACTCACCCCCTTGCTTTCCACTCACCCCCTTGCTTTCCACTCACCCCCTCACCCTCCACTCACCACTCACCCTCCCTCACCCACCACTCACCCTCCCTCACCCACCACTCACCCTCCACTCACCCACCACTCATCCCCGTCCCCCACTCACCCCCCCTCACCTTCCACCCCCCCCCTCACCCACCACTCACCCCCCTTCACCCACAACTCATCCCCCTCACCCACAATTCACCCCCTTCACCTGCCACTCACCCCCCACCTTCCACTCACCCCCTCACCCACCCCCCACCTTCCACTCACCCCCTCACCCACCCCCCACCTTCCACTCACCCCCTCACCCACCACTCACCCCCTCACTCACCACTCACCCCCATCACTCACCACTCACCCCCATCACTCACCACTCACCCCCATCACTCACCACTCACCCCCATCACTCGCCACTCACCCCCATCACTCACCACTCACCCCCATCACTCATCACTCTCCCCGATCACTCATCCCACCACTCACCCCCTCACCTTCCACCCACCCCCTCACCTTCCACCCACCCACTCACCCCCTTCACCCACCACTCACCCTCTCACCCACCACTCACCCCCATCCCCCACCACTCACCCCCATCCCCCACCACTCCCCCCTCACCTTCCACCACTCACCCCCCACTCATCCGCCTTCACCCTCCACTCATCCCCCTTCACCCTCCACTCATCCCCCTTCACCCTCCACTCACCCCCTTAACTCCTTCACCTTCCACTCACCCCCTCACCCTCCACTCACCCCCTCACCCTCCAAAAACCCCCTCACCCTCCAAAAAACCCCATCCACTCCCTCTCTACCCCCCTTAACTCCTCACACCCCCTCTACCCCCATTCAGTACCACTTACCCCCTTTAACTCCACTCTCTTTACCTAAACTCAACCCCCTCTACCTCCCCTCCCCTCTGCCTTCACTCACCCCCTCTGTCTCCACTCCCCTCTTTACCTTCATCCCCCTCTACCTCCTCCTCCTCCTCATCTCCTCTACCTCCTCCTCATCCCCTCTACCTCCTCCTCATTCCCTCTACCTCCTTATCCCCTCTACCTCCACTCACCCCATCTTTGCCTCCACTCGCCCCCACTCCTACTTACCCCGCATTTCCAATACCCATACTTGCTCCACACATTTCCACTACCAACACTTCCACCCATATCCTGCCTTCACTCACCCCTGCTTCCACTCACCCCTGCCTCCACTACCAAAACCTCACTTCCACTCACCCCTGCCTCCACTACCAAAACCTCACTTCCACTCACCCCTGCCTCCACTCCTACCACCTCACCTCCACTCACCCCACTTCCACATCTCATCATCACCACTCACCTCCACTTCCTTTCCCCCACTGTCTTATGCCCCCCACTACCTCATCATCACTATCTCTTCACACCCTCCCCCACCATTCACCTTGCCTCATTTCAAGACATCCCAGCATTACACCCCTCCCATTTCAATCCCTCCCTAACTTCCCCTTCCCCGATTGCAGTTGATTGCACCCCACCCCCTTTCAGCTTAACCCACACTTCCCTCCCTCTCACTTGATCCCCAATTTTCCCTCCCTTCCCATGCACCCAGTTATAACTTTACCCCTCTACCCTCCCCTCACCCCATCTGTTCAGACCCCAGCCTTCACCCACTCCCCACCCCCATGATGCCAGTTCGTCTTCTCTCCCCACCCTCCCTTCTCACTCATGTTCTGCTCACCCCCCTGACTCATTTATATCCCTCACCCCTCCCAGTGCTTGTGCCTTCCCCCTCCCCTCTTACTTTATCTTCTTTACTTCACTGTCATCCTTACTCTAGCTCGCTCTTTATTCGTATTCATTTTCATTTTTATCCTCGTCCCATACTCCCTTATTGCTGTTGCTTCCTCTCTTCCCCCTTTCTCATCTTGTCTCCTATAGAAGTCGTGCACACCCTTCAGTCACCCTTCCATTCTCCCTCCTAACTGTACTTTTGCCATGCTGGTTCCTTCTCTCTCGCACTCTCTCTCTTTCTCATGCTCGCCTTCATCTCCCTCGTTCTCCCTTAACATCACTCACTCCCCTCTCCCTTCTTACCGTCCCCTTCCCTATCTCCCTAATGATCTCTTCCTTCCCGGCCTTTCCTCTCTCTCTCTCTCCCCTTCCTCAATATTCTTCCCCTCTCCCTCCACAAGTTTCCCCCTATCCTCCCCAACTTTTGCCTGCTCTCCCCTCGTCCCCTCCTACTCAACCTTCCCCTTCACCTCCCCAACTTTTCTCTGAACTCCCCTCTTTCCTCCCCCTCCTTTCCCCTTACCCTCACCCTCCGCCTGCTTTTATATTTCAAGTCTGGTTGTGAGAGATTATGATGGTGGCAGAACCTCCAAGTGGTGTTGTTTTAACGCAGGGTCTCCTCTCCTAACCAGATACGACAGCTCACTTTTTCCTCTCCATAATAGGATGTCAGCTTTGTGTAAGCATTTTGCAGCAAATATTTATTTTATGTGATTATGCAGTCAGTTGGAAATATTTTAAAGTTAAAGATGCTTTGTCATTCTATAAATAAAATAATTGTTCATGAAAAGTTCATTTTTGTAAATTTTAGTACTGTAAAGAATGTATAATGAAAGAACTTGAGGCATGCACACCATCTCTTAGTTTCTCTCATTGTAGGGTAGGATATAGGGAGGGTTTCACCTGTCTGTGTGATGACTTATGAGGAAGAATAAATGGCCAAGTACAATAATTAGTCGTGTAGAGTTTTATTGTCTGATGTGACAGGTAAAGGGATGATAGTGGTTGCTGATGTTGGTAGTTGTTGCCTCTGCAATACTCTTGAACTTATTGATTTTCTTCACCTTTGTTAAAGGGATGATTTGAAGTCAGTTATTGTCAGCATCAAGAGTGTTTAGTAATGAACCTGTCAATATTTTTTTTATTTAATGGGAAAATTAATATATAATTTTTATTATTGTTGTTAATGAACAGGTTAATGAACTGCCCACTATATTTTACCCCTTTGATAGTCTATTCGTGCATAATTCTAATTTTATCCTTTTTTGACCATTTGTCTCTCCTTATATTCTTTTTTTATTTTAGTGTATTCGAGTTATTAACACAGTTTGTCTATTTAGTTTCAATTAATTTGCATGAATTATTTTAATGGCATGTCCCAGTTTTATGCAGATTTGCATGGCTGTTTTTTTGCTTATCATCAACAGTGCATAAATTCTTTATTTTTTTTATTCCAGAAGTGATGTCAGAAATACTATATTTCTGCAATATTATGCTATGCTACTAGCATGGCTTCCATATTGCTGTGACACTGACCGCTGGGAAAGGCAATGTGATATCGCGTCGATGCTGTTGAAGCTAACGAGGGGCGGGAGGGAAACAGAGAGGGTGGGCCGCTAGATATGAACTAGGGAGGGGAGGAAAGGCAGGGAAGGGTGAGGGGAGCATCAAACAGAGGGGTTACCTCGGTGCTACACTAACCTAGAGAGACCTGTAGGGATCAGTGGTGAAAGTGTTGGTGTTGTGTGCTGGGGTGTGTGTGTGGCCCTGATGGTTGTCCAGTAGAATTGTGTGGGTGGGCCTGACAGCCTCCCTCTATTGCAGGTGTGTAGGCATAAAGGCGCCATGGACTTCACAATGAACATGATCGACAATGGTCGGGGGATACCTGCAACACAGGCTGCTGCAGTGGCTGCCATGGGAGGTCAGGTGACCTACCAGGCACATGCTGTCAGTGTCGCCCCCACAGTCAGCCAGCAACAGCAGCAGCAACCGCCTCCACCACCTCCACAACAGCAGCAACGTGGCAATCTGCATGAGAGCGATGGTGGGGCAGGGTTGGTGGGGGAGGGCAAGGTTCAGGAGCTAACGAAAGATGACTCCCAAGGAGCCTTCACTCCTCCCCCCCGAGTGTCTTCTGTTGCATCACATGAAAGTCGCATGGAAAAGGGTACTGACACCACAGATTTTGAACCACTAATTAAGGTTGAGATTAGGGGGGGTATACCAGGGCTCAACACAGGTGGTGAGAAGGACAAGAACGGTATTGTTCAGTTGCATTTCAACAGTGTCAACGAGGTGTTACATTATTTTTCTCAGCGGTCAGTGCCACAGCACATTGATGCCTTCAATCTTCTTACCAATCCAGACCTGGTGCGTAATATCAACCCTGACCTAGTGCGCAACCACTTCCTCTACGTGCCCAATCCTCAGGAAGGGGTGCGGGTAGCGTCCAACGGTTATAGCTCCGGAGGATCCAACTCAGCCCAAACTCCTCCTGCACAAGGTGGAGCAGCAACGTCGCCTGTGGTGGTCAAACAGGGTTCAGGCAGCAGTGGTGGTTACAGTAAGCAAGGTGATAGGCGCCGAGAATCCAGTCAAGGTTCCCTGACACCTGGCACAATCATTCCCAGACCAGGGGTAGACCAGTCAGGGGCTTCATTTGTATGCTGGATTTGTGGTTTAGATTTACAGAAATCGCTTCAGTTTGAAGAACACATGGTGGACCAACACAGTGTGGACAAACCCTATAGGTGTGATGACTGTGGGGTTACATTCAAACGCAAAGCACACTTGGATCGCCATCGCCGTATCCATCTGCCCACTCGGCCCTATCAGTGTGGTGTGTGTGGCAAAGGCTTCACACGGAATGAACATGTGAGGCGTCACTCGTTTACTCACTCTGGAGAGAAGCCCTACCACTGCCCAACCTGCAACAAGACATTCTCACGGCGGGAACATCTCACCAAACATCTGTTGAGCCACACCAAACCGCCAGGACCCCACAGTCCACCTCCGAGCGGCCATCCTCACACCCCAGGTGAGTATGAGTACTTATGCTCACCTGCGGAATCACCCAACCCTCCTCAGCCACAGCTGGGGGCAGCAACAGTTACAGCTGCAGCCATCACCTCTCTTGGTGGGGCAGGCCAAATTCCGTCCAGTCTTCTGCATGCAGCTGTACCACAATTGCTGCCACCTTCCACTTCCCACAGTAGCATCAAGCACCAGCAGCCTCACCACCGCCTGGCTGCACACCATAGTCAAGGTACCACATATCACCACACTACAGTCACATGATTCATTTCCTAAATCACTACCTATTGTTCTCACATACTGATAATTTGATCTATCCCATGAGGACACTAATCTTAAGATACATAGTATAACTGGTATAACAACACATACCTGTAGAATCAAAGATACTCTAGCATACATATGGATGTAGCATAGACCAAGGTTTACTGTAGAAAATTAAATATAATCTTCCACTTCAGATAATATTTTCATGCATATTAGTTCTCCAACTAACCAAATTAACATACTCAAATATCATGGTCCTGAGCACATGGGCTTACCTCGGAGGAATGAAGAAGGTATGTTTAAAGCTAAGATTCTTAGTCATCATTAATATTCTAATACTGTACTTAACAGTAAAAAAAAAAAAAAGTAAAATCATTATTTCTTCTAAACAATGACTAAGAGTCTTTCTGGCCAACCTGTTGTTGTTTTTAATGTTAGAGGGTATGATAAAGACATAATGTGTTTGTAATTTCATGAGTTCCATCTGTCAGTTTTTTGCTACTTTAGAATTTCTAATGTGTTTTGACATTCAAGAAATATATACCTAGCTTTATAGATTTCTACATCCTCATAACCTAAATCTTGGTTAATGTAGATTACGTCATTTACATTTAATCTTTTTGGTTATTGTTTTTTTTTTAACTCCGTTAGCACATTAAATGTATTTAATCTTAGAGTGGAAATTTGGATCAAAATGCTGTGATGCTGCTTTTGGCATGCTGAGTAATCATCGCACAACATAGCTTCAGTGTGTTGTGGATTTAAACGCATTTATTTCACTATTGTCATATTCCCTCTAACATCATTAATGCAAGATTTATACTACAGTACATTATTCAGAGAATTAAAAGCAAGCCTAACCAAGCAAGGTAAGTAAATGCACTTAGTTTCACTTGTTCCAGTATACTATCTAGTGATGTTGCTTTGATTTTTATGCTTAATGGAGTGTTGGTGGCTGTCAACAGAAAATGTTACTTTGTTGTTATTCTTTAAACTGAAATGGTGTAATTCATTGTATCCATTGCATTTGGGTTAACATTCAGTACTTTACTGTGCAGTATTAAAATCACATTTTAGGATTATATGGGAAATACTTCCTAATCAGATTAGAAATACAGTACTGTACTGCACTTGCTAATTATTGGGATTTAAGATACAGTACTGTACATGCTATTTATTTTGACTATAATGCACTAGCTATTTATTAGGGTCATAAATACTATCCTAGGTAGTAGGTTGGTAGACAGCAACCGCCCAGGGAGGTACTACCGTCCTGCCAAGTGAGTGTAAAACGAAAGCCTGTAATTGTTTTACATGATGGTAGGATTGCTGGTGTCCTTTTTTCTGTCTCATGAACATGCAAGATTTCAGGTACGTCTTGCTACTTCTACTCACACTTAGGTCACACTACACATACATGTACAAGCACATATATACACACCCCTCTGGGTTTTCTTCTATTTTCTTTCTAGTTCTTATTCTTGTTTATTTCCTCTTATCTCCATGGGGAAGTGGAACAGAATTCTTCCTCCGTAAGCCATGCGTGTTGTAAGAGGCGACTAAAATGCCAGGAGCAAGGGGCTAGTAACCTCTTCTCCTGTATATATTACTAAATGTAAAAGGAGAAACTTTCGTTTTTCCTTTTGGGCCACCCCGCCTCGGTGGGATACGGCCGGTGTGTTGAAAGAAAGAAAGAATAAATACTATACTGCATTTGCTATTTATATATAATAACCTGGGTTTCTGTGGACAAAAATCTGTAGTCACATAGTCTACCAAATATAAATACCTATCTTTGCCATATTTCATGCTTTATTTATGTAAGAGATGCATTCACTCAAAAACAAATAACTGTGGCATGGTTGCTGCCAATTTTGCTCTTATAGTTGAAAATTAAAACATTGTATTGCACCTTATGCTAATTACTGCATAACAAAAATCACAACTTTAGCTTGCTGTGATGTAAGAAACATATATGAATACTCCTGATTGTATATAGTTTAGAGTTCATAAAGGTTTACATTGACTCAGGTTAGGTAATGCAATGCAATATACAATACCCATATTTTTATTAGGTAAATTATTGTTTGCAATATCATGTTATGTGTATCAGGTGACTTGACAGTGTTGAAATGTGTAGCCAAAAACACATCCAAATAGTTTAGAAAGCTACTGGTGTTCCTTAACTCTGATAATTGCAGGAATTCTTGCATGATTAGTGCAGTGTTTTGAGTTTTCATCTATATTTTTGACTAAGTATATTTTCATTTAATTTTATTTACTTTTAATAGTTTCTTTGTAGTCTGCATGCTTCATTCTTTAAAAAAAATTTCTATCTTCATTTAAGACAAGAATTGGAATCAGTTGTTCATTTTGCATAACATTACTTAGTTGTATTGTGTTTATTCACTAAAAATTACCTGTTAGATAATTCTGTAACTTGTAAACTACAAAGTAAAATTGAGAAGATTTTTGACTAAGCACTTTTCTGCATGTATTATCTATTTTTAATATAATTAAAAAATTTTAGTCAACTTATTTAATTTTGCTTCATGGTTTATCTTTTTTATGTATGTAAGTTAGCTGAAATAATTATTAATTTGTGAGTTATAAAATTATATTTATTTAATTGAAGAATTTTCAACAGTATTTGGATAGCTCAAAAACATGTGAATAATGCCAAAAACAGAAAAAAAATTCCCAATAACATGTCAAAAAAAGTAGGTAGAGTCATAGATTAGGACTTTTCCTATCATACATGACATGTACAGTAGAATAATAATTGCATTTTGAATGTTAAGTACACAAGTACTTTTTTTTTTTATACCTATGCCTGAAACATACTAAGTGGTAATACTACTTTTTCCCAAATAACTGAATATTAAGTGATTTTTTTTTTTTTTTAATTTTCAGTAAATTACTTTGACATTTTTGACTGTATAAATACATCATATTATAATTATAGGATTCAGTATTGTGGTTTTTCTTCATGTAAGTAATATTTCTTAAAAAATTTACTTTTGGACATCAAGAGAGCAAATGCATCTTCCATTTGTGGGTTTTTTACTTTCAGAATTGCTCTGAGTGTAGTAGGGATTCTAGTCAGACTCAGATATTTGTATAAATTGACATCCAAAAGTGAACATGCCCCATTGGCATTCCATACACAGCATTACTGTCAGCTTTATCTAAAGAGCAAGTAAAATTTCACGTGATAACTGTTAACATGCATATCTGTCTTCATTGTCAACAAATATCTTTCTTTTACTCCTATGAAAACCTCTTTCCAGTTGCTTTGAAGGTTTCATGAATGCTAAGAGCAGACTGGCTATATACATGATAGTCCCCCCCCCCCCTTTTTTTTTTTTTCTCTCTCTCTCTCAGGGAAGGGGGGTAGATTGGCCAGTCAGAAAGACCGTTCTACACACTTGCCCAATGAGAGATATTTTTATAATTTACTTTAAAAAAAAACTTGATTTTCCAAATACTGACTTATATTATGGTGCCTATAATTGTTTCATCATTTAGCAGATGATATTACCTAATATTTCTTGCTAATTAAGAGTACAGTACTAAACTTAATCATAGAAATAAATTTTATTGATTACATATTTACTTGCACTAATCAGTCCTTTGTTAGTAATTAGTAATGGAATATTGAGAGAAGCTATGCACAGTATTAAGACATAAATCCTTACAAGACAACTAGCTTAAGTTGAATATAATAGGAACATTATGTTTACAGGTTTGGCAACAACGTTGTTGCTACAGACTACAGATCAGAATGGACGACTGGTTACGATTAACCAAGGTACTGGAACTGCAGTACCTACTTCAGTGGTGACAACAACATCTAGTAGCCATCATGGTCAAGGTAACAGTAGTCACACAGGCAGTTCTGGAGGATCCACCCGTGGTCTTAATCATAATGGTGAGCCTGTTCCACGTCCTTACCAGTGTGGAGTTTGTGGAAAGTCTTTCATCCGTAATGAGCATCTTCGACGTCATGTGCTGACCCACTCTGGCGAAAAACCTCACGCGTGTGGAACATGTGGCAAGGCTTTCTCACGCCGTGAACATCTAACTAAACATATGAGGTCTCATATAAAGGTAGCAACACCAGGCTCAGTCCAGTCCAGCTCCCAGCCCACCCATGGTTCCATCCAAATAGGTGGTATATCAGGCAGTGTGGCTACACCCCAACCCACCCCAACTGTGGCACAAACTGCCACTGTGTCATTACCAACTCCTAGTGTAGTGGCAACAAGTAATGCCCATCAACAACCCCCACCACATGGAGTGACACATACTGTTGCAGGTTCCCATGGTACACCTGTTGCCCATGCTGCACACCTACCCCCTGGAACTCATTATTTGCCAATGTTTGGATTGTTGGCAGAGGTAGTGTGAGAACCTCACTGGCACAATCTCACAATCGGCAGCCTCTTAATTTACAGATGTCGGCAGCACATCCCTTGCTCCACGTGATGATTACCATGCAATACAGATAATTCTTATCTATATCCAACTACCCATACCTGATACGGTGCTTGGCCAGATCCTGGTGGGGCTGGGGCAAGTGTGGTGCTGAATGATGCAAGCTGTAGATAATGTTGTGCCATGATCTCCCCGTAGCTGTGAGCACTAGATTTTTTCTCTGTTGTTGCTAGTTTGTTGGTGAGCAGGGCTATGCCTCACTCATCCACTAGGTATATGTCAGTCACCCTTGTGTGGACCCTTGTCTGACCCTTGATCACATTCCAATCCCTTCTAGTTGTCTCTTTGGCTACAGTATAAAATAAGGGGAAATTATTGTTGTGAACAACTGAAAGATTTTATGATTAATATTTAAAATTTGCATTAAAGCTGTATGCAATTCTATGTACTTAGAGTTTGTAAAAATTGGATTTTTTTTTGAGAGAGAGAGAATTTTGGAAGTGATTAATGCACCCTGCCAAAGTTTGATAGTTGGATTACTAGGGACAGCCATTACCCCAAAGTGTCAAGGCAGCTCGCAACATGGAGACCACAGACAAGGCACCAAGTGTTTTGTTGTTCTCTGTTTCCATGTAAATTTTTTTTTTTTTTTTTTACATGGAGTTCATATTTTGAAACAAACTTTGTCTGTGTGCATAGACCATGTTGATGTATTGTAGTGTAACTTGTAAAGAAGTACCTTTTAATTGTAAAGCGATATCCCTATAATTATTTTTAGGCGCTTTCTTCATAAGCTTATTGTAGATGTCTTAAAGGTAGTGTTTTATAATAGAGAAATGCTTTGTCAGTTTTATTTTTTGTTTGTTTTTTGAGCCACACAAAGCAGATTTAAGAGATTATTTTGATGTCCAAAGTTATCAGTCCTACTCCTACATTAGTCCAGAGGAAACCTAATAGTGTCAGTTTCATGACATGATTTTTTTATTATTATTAGCCTTAGTTTTCATAGAATTAGATCCTTGGCAGATTTGACAGACTGCATGTTATCCTGCCAGAAGTCTTGAAATGGTTACTTTGTCTAAAGGTGCTCAAATAGATGATAACTTTGGATTTGCTTATTTTAAATCATATTTAATATTAAAAGAGATCTGAATTTTAATCCCTCAGTGAGAGGTCAAGTTAATGGCAATCACAAACCAGTTGTTTTAACAGTCTGACATTGCAAGATGTTTTATTTTTCCTGATGTCTAGATGTTTTGAATCTTTGATACTTTGAGCTTTTTGCATATTTATCTTTATGGCAATTTGCCATTAAATGTGGATTTTGATTCACGTAAACTTTTTTTAATAGGTTTTTGGTCTTGCCTGCAGTGATCCATGAATTACCCAGCCTGTAGATTTGCTATTGCCAGCATTTTGTGTTTGGTTCCATTATAACTACATTATAATGTACATGATGGAAGGGGCATTCATGAATGATTGCAAAAAATCTTTGGATTTCTTTTTTTCAGAGCACAGGCAGATCTAGTAGAAATTATGGTTGCCTAAAACACATGGTGTCTTACGATCAGTAGGTATACCAGGACAAATTTTTTTGAAGATGCCGACATTTAACCTATTTGCATAATACAGTATTTGGTAACTGATTGCTAACTACATGTTATGCAAGTGTCAGTGAATGAGAAATTTTAATGCTGGATTATTTTTCTTTTGAACTTCGTATAAATAAGCAATTGGACCTTGCTTCAAGCCTTTGTTACTTGTTGACGTAATATATTTTCCAGATTAAAAGTTCATACCAGAAGTTAGTGTGCGTTACAAATCTGAGAACTGCCTCTCTTTGCCTTTATTGTAGTCCCAAACCATATGTCAGAAGGTGACACTCATATGATTTTTAACAAGTTTATTTCCTTTTATAATGCCTTCAGATACTTATGTAATATTGCTCTATACTAAGGATTCCTATTTTTCATGGGAGAAAATTAATATAAAGCAAGGTCCATGTGTACAATCCACATTGTACACAGAAATAATTTTTTATTTCTTGACATTTTAAGAAAAATTTTAAGATCAGATGAACTGTTAGGTGCTGTGGTGGCTGTGTGCTGCCTTCAATTGCTGATGTCCACTGTATGTAATGTAGTTGGTGTGTTCAGCATCTGTTACCTTTACAATGATCTAAAGAGCTGTGTGTTCGTAGTTATTCAAGAAACGCCTAAGGGGAGTCTGCTGCTTAAATCCTAAAATGGTAAACTTCATTGGTAGTCATGCTTTAAACATTTCGGCAGATATGACTCAAAATTATAAAACATTTGCATCGTATGCCAAGTCAGTAAATCATATCATTAATTAAATTCAAAGTGAAATTTTCTTTCAAAACTTTTACTCTGCTATTTTGCATGCTTGATTGCATTGGTGAAGTTTGCCATGTTCTCCAGTGATATCATGTTTATCCTTGTTAGTGATCAGTCGCCACATATTCCAAAGTGCGTGTTAGTTGCCAGATATTTTCTTTTGTTTTTGCTTCCCATTGTCAACCATCCTCCTCATGGGGTTTCTTGAATGCATAATTTTTACTTAAAATTTGTGAGAGTACAAATTTTTTGACCAAGTCATTAAATGTGTCATTTGCCTGGTCTGGACTGTTCTCTGAAGTTTACTGGAAATACTCAGTCTGATATAAATTTATAACCATGGGTATGAGGGTCATCCTATTTTGCTGTTTTCCATTGCTGCATATTAGTTTTCAATAAATTGCTTATTGAATCTTATTTATATCTTAATAGCTAAGAGTATTGCTTTCTTAACTTCTTTTACCACTATCAAAATTTTAATATATTGTAAGGGCTCTTTTTGAGTTATTACAAGATCTTCACGAGAGTTAACAGTCCATAAGTAAATCCCTCCAGAAGTGTGACAAGGTCAGGGATTTGGGGGCCCCTGGCATTGCTGTAGTTTAGTTTTCTTTTTGCCTTTGTCATGATTTTTTATTGTAGGTGGGTGAAGGGGGAATGCAGTTTCTGTAGATGTGTTAAATGTATTCATATATTTATGTTAGGATGTGAAAGGTCTGTACTTTTCCATAACTGCAAAATATGAACTGTGTGAAAGTGTTTTGAATATATATGTATATATATATATATTATGTATTTTCAAAAATAAAAATGTACAGTGCTACATATTAGATATTTGTTGGATAATTACAAAAGTGTTTGAGGCTCTTGATCCCTGATTCTGTTACACAATGACTTCAGCCTTGAAGTATTGACCAACAGTGTTAAGTTTGGGTAGGAAATAATAAAGCAAAGACAACATAAAAGCAAATATAATTGTATTGCATTAAAAAATTTAAAATAAAACAGAGGAAGTGGCTCGTCTGTGTTGTTTTACCTGAGACGCATATCTGCATATAAGACAAGTATGTGAAGTGCTACCTTTGCACGTCTTTCAGTGTTGGAAAACATTTTAGATGTCTGACATTCCACTTTTCACCCACTAGAGGAAAGGAACTTACTACAGAAAAAAAATTGTTACCCATTTTAGAGAAGAGCTTGAGCACTGGAATGCTAAGATGAACTAAAACCTTAAAAATATGAATGATCAAATTAGTAAAATTTAGTTCTAGTTGAACCATCCGTGACTAATAACCACAAAAAATTCTTCTATGAATATTTTCGAATGCTTTTATGTTCATTATACAAAATCAGAGATTATATTATTGCTGAATTTTCCGTACATTGAATTTATTGCAATAAGTGATTGACGACCTACAGAACTTAGAGTAGGTCTGATAACTGTTACTTGGACAATGTTATTTATACTGTGCAATCCCTTTAATAAGGGATGGCTATTGAAGAGATTAGGCTCAATTGATAGACTGGAAGGAATACTAGGAAATGGGTTAAATTAAGCATTGGGATTGGCTTAAAATAGAACTCAAAGTGGGTGAAATCTCCAATATGGAATTTGTGCCCAGACCACCAACTTTTCACCTATGTAATTCTGCAAGTTTCCATCAAATTTTGCTAATTTGGTGTCATTACTATCTG
Source organism: Cherax quadricarinatus (assembly GCF_038502225.1). Classification (NCBI taxonomy): domain Eukaryota; kingdom Metazoa; phylum Arthropoda; class Malacostraca; order Decapoda; family Parastacidae; genus Cherax; species Cherax quadricarinatus. The sequence continues at coordinate 17,301,768 of NC_091357.1, forward strand.
AAGAAGATTGTCTTATTTCAGATCAATATTTTAAATGCAATACTGTCACCACTTAAGAACATAAGAACATAAGAAAGGAGGAACACTGCAGCAGGCCTGTTGGCCCATACTAGGCAGGTCCTTTACAATTCATCCCACTAACAAACATTTGACCTACCCAATTTTCAATGCTACCCAAGAAATAAGCTCTGATGTGCAAGTCCCACTTAAATCCAACCCATCCCACTCATGTATTTATCCAACCTAAATTTGAAACTACCCAAAGTCCTAGCCTCAATAACCCAACTAGGTAGACTGTTCCACTCATCAACTACCCTATTTCCAAACCAATACTTTCCTATGTCCTTTCTAAATCTAAACTTATCTAATTTAAATCCATTACTGCGGGTTCTCTCTTGGAGAGATATTCTCAAGACCTTGTTAATATCCCCTTTATTAATACCTATCTTAATTTTAGGGTTGCAACAGTGAAAGGGTTCATTCCTCTCATGCCCCACGAAGTGTATAATCAACATAGTTTCAATACTTTCCCATGAATATAATTTACTAGGCAATAAAATCCAAAATTCCAAAGCAAATTTACAACTGTAACCCCGTGTAATACTCTGTGACCCCTATAAGGGTCTGATAAGTGCCTGGGTAATTGATTGCATCCAATTCTTCAGTTCAACAGCCCTTCATCAGTGTTAAGGAACCCTCTTGAATAATACAAACTTAGTATATTCCATTTAAGATTAACACTAGAAGCAGTTACTCTGGTATTGAGGATAACAGTTTTTTTTCATTACACTACTATTAAATAACTGCATTTAGTAGTTCCAATTGGTAGCTTATGAGTAATGACTAAATTTTTTTATAATTTTAATTTACTGTTCTCTACCAAGGAATGCTGTATAGCCCTTGTGGCTTAGCGCTTCTTTTTGATTATAATAATAATAATCTACCAAGGAATAAACACTTCTGTTTTGGGTTGTTTGCCAATAATGTACTGGTGAACTGATTTATTAATCATAGATATAATTTATAATAGTTTGAGCATAACTGATCAATATTATTATTATTATAATCAAAAAGAAGCGCTGAGCCACAAGGGCTATACAGCGTGATCAATAACTGTAAGAAACTCCAACTATTAAAACAAGTGATCCTCAAATTTTTTAAACAATTATTTTTAGCTGTTTTTACCTGGAATTACACTGACACTTCACCTTAACTGGAAATATATTTTGAACAATCTTTACTGGGGCTTACACTAAGTAGTAGTAGTAGTATCAGCCCCACTTTATATTTTTTTATATTAAAGCCAATATCCAAATAATATAATCAGTTTAAGAATGCATGACCACTACAGTTTGTAAAACAAAATAATCTGCCTAGTATCTTGTGGCTCAGCCTCAAAGGGGTTGCAGTATTATAATTATAATAAATATAATTATAACTAAACCCTTAAGGGTCCAAGGGAGTTACATTATCTGCAAAACAGGCAAGTGTTACCACTTACATGGATGGCACCACATTCACAAGGTGTAGCAGTTTACTGATAACCACATTATTATTAATTTTACATTTATGGTTTAGTACTAAACCTGTAGGGGTCATACAGTACCTGAGGGAAGGATGGACAATCAGGGTTGATTCAACAATGCATAGGTCAGGTTCAATTCCTGAGGTCAAAAGCCACTTACCTTTACTGTCTAAAGCAAACTTCCTTGAGAGTATGGTACATCACAATGGTCCAGTGCTGGAGCATCTTACATTCATCCAAGCTGAGCAGTTTTTTTTTTTTTGTTTTAACCTCAAAACTTTGTTACATGGTAAAAATTAACATTCTTATGTTATTACATATACATAACACTAAAGCACTTATAGAAGCTGGAACAATTGTTGAACGGCAGAAAAGGACTACTATACTTGCCTCAGTATCCACAAGGGATGTGACAAGTGAAAAAGACTGCAGCTTGCATAGCAATGGAAAGAGAGAGAGGTGCAAGATATGCCCCTGTGACATACTATGCCATATAATAAGACGATGTAAACAATTATGATCCATCAAGAGACATTCCTTGGATGCCAGTAAGGGGGCTCTTTGATCAAGAAATTGGACCTGGCCTCCCCTTGGATCAAAAATGGATGTCTTCCACTTTCCCCAGGTACTTTACGACACCTAAGGATTTAGCTCTCCCCCATGACTAATAATAAGTATACCAATTGCAGTCTTGGTTTCCCTGTTTATGGATCACTCCATATTGCTACCTGCAAATCCCTGAACTGGAATGAGGACATAAAACACATGGAGAAGCATACATGAACTTGCAAAACTATAAAGATATTGAATGTAGAATACTCTACCGTACACTCCAGTGAATATCTGTATTACAGTGACCCTTGCACATTTAGCACTCACACTGATTATAATTGGTACAGTCAGCTCTATATTTTGATATGCTTGTGATTACACTTTAAATGCATCAGGGGTGGAGCTTTGTAAAGTGTTAGCCTTTTCAGTCATTTTGTATGTATACAGGGATATAGAAAAGATGCTCTCCACAGAATTCCTTAATTAAGTATGCAGATTCCATTATTTTTGCCATGTTTTGTATTTGCATAAAATTTGAAGAATTTTAAGATTTTGAAAATTATGGTGATATGTTAAAGACAAAACTATATGATGAAAAAGTTCTAAATTGAAATGGAAGATAGGTGTAATAAAGTATATTAATGGAGATTAACTTACCATACAGGGGAAAAACAGTAATGATGTAATATATACAAGTGCTACAACTTGAAACAAAATGATACTGCCACCTTCAAGAAATAAAAGTACACAGTGGGGATGTTGCAGTTGGAGGGTTAATCTGATAATGATGTCAGCACAGTTCTGGAAAGATGGTGTTTGGATGAATATTTGTGAATGTGTTTCCTTTTTTTTTTGGTCATCATGCTTTGGTAGGAGATGGATATTGAGACAAAGAAAAGTATCTCTGAATGAACAACATGTCAAACCTTGAAGTGAATAAATAGGCTACAGCAGAAAAGACCACAGGGTTTCATCCTGGCAGCTAAGAACGGGAAACAGGCTACAGTGGTCACAAGCTCACCAAAACAAGACAACTGAAGATTGGAAAAAATGTCATCTGGTCTAATTATTATTATTATAATCAAAAAGAAGCGCTAAGCCACAAGGACTATACAGCATCTGGTCTAATGAATCACAATTTCTGCTGCAACATGTAGATGGTAGTCAAGATTTCATGTAAACCTTTGGGTTGTGGAATGCGAGAGTTGCAAAGTGAATGTGCAGCCAACAAATCTGCAGCAACTGCGTGATGCTATCATGTCAACAAGAACTAAAATCTCCTAAGGAATGTTACCAGCACCTTGATGATGTCATGCCATGAAGAATTCAGCCCATTCTGGGGGCAATGGGAAACCCTACCCAGTATTAGAAGGGTGTACCTAATAAAGTGACTGCTGAGTGTATAAAATTTTCTGAAAATACCTGTAACTTAAAAAATAGGCAAGTAAACAAGCTAATTATGATTAGTATTTTGAGTATAAAATTAAGTCAATCAACTAGAGAAGCTTCAGTTATAGAAAAAAAAAATTGAATAAGATGTGTGATGAGAATTACAATGATAGATATGCAATCCAAGGTAAGATAGTGTAGGAAACTGAGTATGTGTAGTGTTAACATTAGTTATTGAAGGTCAAGAATATTAAGTAAGTTAGCTGGGTTAATAAATGGAAAATGCAATAAGTTAATAAACTAATTATTCCAGTAAGTAATATGAATAAATATACATAGATAATTAGGGGACATCTCCTAACTGCATATCTTGTGCAGTGCACAAGTGTACTATCTATTTCAAAACAGTGTTATCTTCACTACACAAGGTGTATGACCCATATGGATTGAGCAGTTTTTATGAATATATGTAACAATATTAGCCATTCGTGTTATATACAATATATAACAAAATTTATGTATTATTTCCATCTTTGTTTCATATCTTAGGTATAATTACTATCACAAATTCTATCCTTGCATGAACAAACTTTACTGTTCATGTCTTGTGCTGCTTGCCACCAGATACCCAATTTTTTTTTTTTTAATGGCTGGGATCAAAACCTCAGTCAGTGTCATGAGGGACATGACTCACCACATGGCTAAGCTGACATTACCCCTTCCCCCCTTAAGTTAAATAGTATATGCATTTCAGACAAAAGCAATTAAGGGAAACCAATTTTCTCAGTTATGTTCTGGGAAAAAAATCCTTCAAGGAAGGTGGATGCACTGATGCCAGTGAAGGGCTCTTAACCCAAGGAAAAGGATTTTATATCAAACCTGATTACCTCTCATTCCCCAGGTGGCCCTGTTCAAGCCCTCATATGAGCATAGTACAGTCCATGTCAATTTCTCGAAATTTTATTTTACATTCATGGTAGGGGGAGTGCTAAACTTGTACAGATCATAGTATCTAGGGAAATGGGAGCCAATCAAGTTTGATCCAAGGATATGGAGATCAGGTTCAATTCCCTGGATCAAGAGCCCCTTACTGGCATCAAGGAATCTTCCTTGGGGAAAGAGTCTTTTCAAAATAGAAAGATGACAATTAGAACACACACCAATGATAGTTTCTTGAGCATGAAAGGTAGGTGTGGTGAAGCCAGGTGTTGCTGTAAAGCTTATCAATGAAGGCAGGTAGATTAGCGTGTTAACAAGAGAAAATGGGAGAGTGGTTCATTTTTTCTACAAATGCAGCATTTTTTTTTATAAACTGCTTATACCTGGCATTTTAAATGTCAGGATTTGTGGGGGAGAGGGAGTTTAACAGCTTTTCAAGGTTGCTTAGAAAAAGTTTCACTAAGCAAAATCATAAAATAATGCATCCTTAATCACTAAAGGAACTGTTACAAATTGGAGGATTACCTGTAATATAGTTTGAAGATTTATTATTATTTAGGGGAAGCATTAAACCCATAGGAGTCATACAGCACCTTGGGAATAGGAAGCAATCAGGCTCAATCCAAGTGTAGTTTGAAGAGACATCTGTTCAAATGGGTTACCTAAATGCTGGTGAAGGGTTCTTGATCCAGAGAATTGCTGCTACCATCACCTTCCTTGGATCAAACCAGATCACCTCTCATTCCCATGGTGCTGTATGACTACTATGGGTTCAGTGTTTTCCCATGAATATAATAATGCAGTAATAATTTTAGATTATTCATTTTATCTACTGAAGCCAATAATTACCTATTTGAAGCTACAGGTGGAGAGCTATGCTCTGCACCTGTAGCATAGCTCGGCACCTATAGCTACTTGCTCATGGTGTCATGTCTTTATAAATATGCACATCCTATAATTTTTTAAACGTTTCCAATGGTTGTAGCACTTTTTTTTTTTTTTAACAAGTTGGCTATCTTCCACCGAGGCAGGGCGACCCAAAAAGAAAGAAAATTCCCAAAAAGAAAATATTTTCATCATCATTCAACACTTTCATTTCACTCACACATAATCACTGTTTTTGCAGAGGCACCCAGATACAACAGTTTAGCATATATAAAGATATACAACATTTTTTTTTTTATTTTTATTATCACACTGGCCGATTCCCACCAAGGCAGGGTGGCCCGAAAAAGAAAAACTTTCACCATCATTCACTCCATCACTGTCTTGCCAGAAGGGTGCTTTACACTACAGTTTTTACCCTTCTGGCAAGACAGTGATGGAGTGAATATACAACATATCCCTCCAAATTGCCAATATCCCAAACCCCTCCTTTAAAGTGCAGGCATTGTACTTCCCATTTCCAGTACTCAAGTCATGCTATATAAAAATAACCAGTTTCCCTGAATCCCTTCACTAAATATTACCCTGCTCACACTCCAACAGCTCGTCAGGTCCCAAAAACCATTCACTCCTAACACGTTCACACACGCCTGCTGGAAGTCCAAGCCCCACTCTCACAAAACCTCCTTTACCCCCTCCCTCCAACCTTTTCGAGGACGACCCCTACCCCGCCTTCCTTCTCCTACAGATTTAAATGCTCTCCATGTCATTCTACTTTGATCCATTCTCTCTAAATGACCACACTACCTCAACAACCCCTCTTCAGCCCTCTGACTAATACTTTTATTAACTCCACACCTTCTCCTAATTTCCACACTCCGAATTCTCTGCATAATATTTACACCAAACATTGCCCTTAGACAGGACATCACTGCCTCCAACCGCCTCCTTGCTGCAGCATTTACAACCCAAGCTTCACACCCATATAAGAATGTTGGTACCCCTATACTTTCATACATTCCCTTCTTTGCCTCCATAGATAACATTTTTTGTCTCAACATACACCTCAACTTTTTATTTTCAGTAATCTGTACAGGAAAAGGGGTTACTAGCCCATTGTTCCCGGCATTTTAGTTGACTTTTACAACACGCATGGCTTACGGAGGAAAGATTCTTATTCCACTTCCCCATGGATATAAAAGGGAAAAGTAACAAGAACAAGAACTATTAAGATAAAATCAAAGAAAACTCAGATGAGTGTGTAAAAATAAACGTATACATGTATGTGTAGTGTGGCCTAAGTGTAAGTAGAAATAACAAGACATACCTGTAATCTTGCATATTTATGAGACAGACAAAAGACATCAACAATCCTACCATCACGTAAAACAATTACAGGCTTTCGTTTTATACTCACTTGGCAGGATGGTAGTACTTCCCTGGGTGGTTTCTGTCTACCAACCAGTTATTTTTATATAGCCGGACTTGAGTCCTGGAAATGGGAAGTACAATGCCTGTACTTTAAAGGAGGGGTTTGGGATACTGGCAGTTTGGAGGGGTATGTTGTATATATCTTTATACGTATATGCTTCTAAACTGTTGTGTTCTGGGCACCTCTGCAACAATAGTGATTATGTATGAGTGAGGTGAAAGTATTGAATGCTGAAGGTATTTTGTTTTTGGAGATTTTCTTCTTTTTGAGTCACCCTGCCTCAGTGGGAGACGGCTGACTTGTTAAAAAAATATATATACACCTCAATGCACCACTCGCCTTTTTTCCTTCATCTATGGTTAACCTCTTCCTTCATAAACTCATCAGCTGACACGTCAACTCCCAAATATCAAAAAACATTCACTTCTTCCATACTCCCTCTCTCCAATGTGATATCCATTTTTTCTTCATCTAAATCATTTGATACCCTCATCACCTTACTCATATCTATGTTCACTTTCAACTTTCTACCTTTACACACCCTCCTAAACTCATCCACTAACCTTTGCAACTTTTCTTTAGAATCTCCAATAAGCACTGTATCATCAGCAAAAAGTAACTGTCAACTCCCATTTTGTATTTGATTCCCCATAATTTAATCCAACCCCTCTCCCCAACATCCTAGCATTTACTTCTTTTACAACCCCATCTATAAATATATTAAACAACTATGGCGACATTACACATCCCTCTCTAAGACCTACTTTTACCAGGAAGTAATCTTCCCTCTCTTCTACACACCTTAACCTGAGCCTCACTATCCTCATAAAAACTCTACAGCACTTAGTAACTTACTACCTATTCCATATACTTGCAACATCTGCCACATTGCTCCCCTATCCACTATCATATGCCTTTTCTAAATCCATAAATGCAATGAAAACTTCCTACCTTTATCTAAATACTGTTCACATATATGCTTCTATGTAAACACTTGATATACACATCCCCTACCCACTCTAAAACCTCCTTGCTCATCTAGAATCCTACTCTCTGTCTTACCTTTAATTCTTTCAATAATAACCCTACCGTACACTTTTCCTGGTATACCCAGTAAATTTCTTCCCCTATAATTTTTACAATCTCTTTTGCCCCCTTTTCCTTTATATAAAGGAACCATACATGCTCTCTACCAATCCCTAGGTACCTTCCCTCTTTCATACATTTATTAAACAAAAATACCAACCACTCCAACACTATATCCCCCCCCCCCTGCTTTTAATATTTCTGTCATGATGCCATCAGTTCCAGCTGCTTTACCCCCTTTCATTCAATGTAATGCCTCGTGCACTTCCTCCACACTCACATCCTGCTCTTCTTCACTCTTAAAAGATGTTATACCTCCCTGGCCAGTGCATGAAATTACCGCCTCCCTTTTTATCAACATTTAAAAGTTCCCCAAAATATTCCTGCCATCTACCCAATACCTCCAGCTCCCCATCTACTAACTCCCCTACTCTGTTTTTAATTGACAAATCCATTCGTTCCCTAGGCTTTCTTAACTTATCTCACTCCAAATTTTTTTCTTATTTTCATCACTTATTTTTATCACTTTTAATTCATTCCATTTTTACCACTGTTTATATTTCCCAATATCCCTCTGGTTCATTTTTTTTTTAATTTCTAACTAAAATTATAATTCTTTCAAATCCTTTGATATTGTCATATATCTTCTTTAACTCCTATCATATTATAAATGGTACACAATAAGTTGATGAGCAAGACATGTGCAACACTTAGGCATCTTTATTGACGAAAAATTTTACCTGCTCATCAGTCAAATATAAAGGTGATTATAATCCTCGTCTGACACAACACTGTGGTATCTTGGTACAGGGTGTCTTGAGCACTATTACTGAAGACATCGAACTCACATAAGACCTCATTTCACAGGATCTGTATAACTGCTATGGGTTGAGCTTTTCCCAAGGACTATAATAATGTTCATGGTTTGCAATACAGATGCGCACATTATTATTACATCCACGTGGGAAGTCTTAAGCCTTCAGGGATAATACATTGTCAAAGAAAATAGGAGGTATTCGAATTCGATCCAGGGAAGGCAAGTCCAATTCCTTGAAACTTTCCTTGAGGGGTATACAGGTGCGTAAAGTAAACAGTACTGTAATAATATCTGCATGTACAGTACTTCAGTTATTAAATCTAAACATACCTTATGGTGAAAAACAAATATAGAAGAACATCAGTAATCTAGATTACTCAACCATAATCATAATTAAACATTAAACCAAATCTGGTTTAGTAGATTGTATGCAGCACTTGGGAATAGGTTATCAGGTTTGATCAAAAGGGAGGGTAGCTCTAATTTCCTTGAATCAAGAGCCCTTCATTAGCTTAAAGGCATTTCCATCCTTAAAGGAGTCAGCAAGTCTAAAACTGACCATTTTCTGACCATCCTGATTATTATTATTATAATCAAAAAGAAGCGCTAAGCCACAAGGGCTATACAGCTGACCATCCTGAGTTCCATCAAATTGTCCTAACTGCTATACTGACTTATGATCCTCTACTGTACTTGTCTGGTGTTAATTAGGCTAACTGCCAGTTGATTAGCTACTCCCTATGAGTTTAATGTTAGACATCATATTACATTCATGGGGAAGGGGGGGTGCAAAAGAAAAAAGGGAGGGGGGAACAACACCTGGGGAAATGGGAGGCAATAAGGTTTAATCTAAGGAAAGCTATGACTTGTTCAATTCCTTAAACAAGAGCCCCCTCACTGTCATCAAGGCACCTTCCTTTGATGGAAGGGTAGGCCTTGCAGCATATTTCACTAAACAACGATACCTATGAAAAGGAAGTTAAGATAACACCTCAGTTCCATCTTTTCCCTCCCTCTCTCTCTCTAACCTTTCCTCTGATGGAAAAATAAAAAATACAGTATGTGATCCTCTATATACATTTCCCCCACACAGTAGGCTTTATCAAGTCATTTCTTTGTGACTTGATGTCAACCCCAGTGTGGGCAAATATTCCTTAATAAAGGTTCGCCTTATTATCCTACACTTGTGTCTTTTTCCATCGTATCAGTACATATTTTATACCATTTCTCTCCTCACCTCTGGTCTTCTCTGCTCTGTCTGCCCAAGATGCACCAAAACTTCTTTTTCATAAGTGTGGGTATTTATGATTTGTTCCAGCCGTTATTGTGACTTGTCTTCTTGCAGAATATTATTTTATTCATGGGAACAAACTGAAACCATAAGGATCATATACAGTGAGTTGTAAAATACTCTACAATTTTTGTTAAGTTGTAAGGAAAATAGTGTAAGAGTAAAAAATAAAAAACTTGGGAGCACTTGCTTTGCAAACTTAGCTTTAGTGCTTTCCCATGAATAAAATAATGATAATATGCGACATTATGTTGGTCATGAGAGTGATAAAAAAAATTTGGTAAATGCTAAATAGTATACAGTAAAAGCAGTATATTAAAGTATATGAAAATGCAGTATATTTTTGGGGAAATAGTCTGACATTCCGTTATGATCCACTTACAAAGCTGAATACTGCGGTATACAATATCATACAAGTGTAGAATGTCACATTTTACATGGGTTAATGATTTCCATGAAAATAACAATAAATAATAATAAAGCCTCTTTAGCCTCCAAGTTATATACAGTGCCTGCACTCTGAAGGAGGGGTGTTAATGTTGCAGTTTAAAAACTGTAGTGTAAAGCACCCTTCTGGCAAGACAGTGATGGAGTGAATGATGGTGAAAGTTTTTCTTTTTCGGGCCACCCTGCCTTGGTGGGAATCGGCCGGTGTGATAATAAAAAAAATAAAAATAACCTTGGGTTAAGAACTTAATTCGTTCCAGAAGGCTGTTCGAGTGCCGATACCGAACAAATTTGTTCCCATAAGGAATAATGTAAATTAGAGTAATCCGTTTCAGACCATCAAAAATACACTTACGTATTTGTTCGAGTTGGGAGCTGTTTGTGTGACGAGGTACCAATGTATTTTACAGGAGAAAGGGAAGGTTCGACTGGGTTACTCCCTTATGAAGTGAGGGGGCTCTTGATCCAAGGAATTGAACTATCCTCTTCCTTGCTGCACAGCAAGAGAAAGTGCAACATTACCAGAGTTCTCAAGGAAACGAAGTTAGTTTCAAAATACGTATTACAATCACGAGATGTGTGTCACCTCGAACTATGTATATGGTATAATAATAATAATAATATTGTAATATTATTGCTAAAGATGAAGCACTAAGCCTATGGGAAATAACAATATAATCATAAGGATGCCTGGAGAATAGCAAGTAATCAGGTTTGATCCAAGGGAAGGTTTGCTCCAATCCCTCAGATCAAAAGCCTTTTGCTAGCATCGAGAAACTTTCCTTGAAAGCATACATTCTTGATCCAAGGAGCTGGTCATATCTTTCCCTTACTTAGAACCTGAGTGCCTCTCAGCTGCCCATTCATTCCTAAGGTCTTACAAAGCTCCTTCATATATTTTTTTATAAATGCAATTGAAAAAGTGCATACAAAACTGAATAACACATTAAAAGGCTTTTATAGTATGTGTTATTATATTTTATACGAACTTTCACGAGTATCTGCAAAAAAATTCACTGTAGAATGCAAAATATTTCACTATATAGATTGCAAAAATTTTCACTATGTAGTATAACAATAATAATAATAATATAATCATGGGAGTTTGGGGAAGTGAAGTCCCCCAGCTTTAATGTTGCTAAAATGCTCCTAATGCTATGCTTTCCTTCCTTGGATCATACCTATTAACCTGTTTCTTTTTCCCCCCCTGGCACTGTACGATGTCTTCGGATTTGGTGCTTCTTCATGAATATATGGGAACAGTGATAAGTGGGAGACCCACAAGTGGATAAATAGGGAGGAAAAGGGTAAATAGGGGGAATTAGAAAAAGAAAAAAAAAAGAGAGAAGGGGATATGGAAAAAGGTAAAAGTGGAACAAATCAAGGGATATAAAAAGGGTAAAGTGGAATGAAAGAGGGTAGAGAGAAGGGTAGAAAATGGTACAGGGGAAGGTGGAAAAGGATAAAGAGAAGGAAAAGCAAAGAAGAGAGGCAGGAGTAAGCGAGAGTGAGATTAACAAGTATAAATAAAAAGTGAGTGAAAATTAGAGAATTACAGAGAAAGAGAAAGGAAAAGAGAAGCAGCAATAGATGAAGGCAGCTCAGAGGGGAAGGGAGAGGGCAGGAAGGAGGGAGAGCAAGGCAAGGGAGAGGGGAAGACAGAGGGTTAGGAGAGGGGAGAGAGATAAGTTTGTGAGGAGGAAGGGGAGGGGATGTAAAGATGAGAGGGTAGCCCAGGGAAGCTAGCTGAGGGGTATTAGTGTGAAGGAAGAGATCTGGCCAGAGTGAGGGCTTGGAATGAGGGGAAGGGCGAGGGTTGATGATGAGGGGAAGGGCGAGGGTTGATGAGGGGAAGGGTGAGGGTTGATGAGGGGAAGGGTGAGGGTTGATGATGAGAAGGGTGAGGGTTGATGAGGGGAAGGGTGAGGGTTGATGATGAGGGGACGGGGGAGGGTTGATGATGAGGGGAAGGGGGAGGGTTGTTGATGATGAGAAGGGTGAGGGTTGATGATGAGGGGGAAGGGTGAGGGTTGATGATGAGGGGAAGGGTGAGGGTTGATGATGAGGGTGAGGGTTGATGATGAGGTGAAGGGTGAGGGTTGATGATGAGGGAAAGGGTGAGGGCTGATGAGGGAAAGGGTGAGGGTTGATGAGGCCTGGGGCTGATGAAAGGAGAGGGTTAATGAGAGGATGGGTTAGGATAGATTGGGAAGGGTGGGGGTTGACAATGAGAGGAAGGGTGAGGGTTGACAATAAGGGTGAAGGTTGACAATGAAGGGAGAGGTTGAGGTTTGATGAAGGGAAAGGAAGGGTGAGGGTTGATGATGAGGGAAGAGGATATACCTTAAGATGGGTTTCAAGTTTTCCTACTCCTGCAGACCAGTCCTGTGCCAGGCTTGGCTGGTGCTTGCCTGATTAACCAGGCTGTTGCTGCTGGCAGCCTGCTAGCCCACATATTCATCACAACCTGTCTGATCCAGCACTTCAGGGTATTTGAGTTTCATCTGAAAACTTTTACATTTGTTTTGGCAGAATTTTGTTCTGGTCAGATGTTAAATAATCTGAGCCCATGGATGTTGATCATGTACTCTAGTCCTCCCCCCAGTGCCTCTGCTTTTCACTGGGATTTTTACATTTTCTCCCATATCTTTCACTCAGTACATTTTTACACTGTAGATTTGGGATTAGGCCCTCAAGTAACCTTCTACATATATATTATTATGCATTTCTCTCTGCTCTGCTCCAAAAAATGTATATTCAAGATTTTAAGGTGTTCCCAGTAATTTAAATGCTTTAACTACATGGGCCATAAATAATTTTTTTTTAAGTGTCATCAGTGGCACTGTCTCCCTTGTTTTGAAAGTTCTCATTTGTTACTCTGTCATTTTCCTGGCCTTCACAGCAATTGCTTTCGTGTGGTCTTCAAAAGATAGGTCAGCTGACATTATTACACCTAGGTCCTATATATATTCCTTTCATACTATTTGGTAGTCCTCTTGCATTTTGTACTGAGTGCCCCTTTTAAGTTCAAGGATGACGGTGAGGTGGTGATGAGAAAGAAGAAGGCAAGGAAAGGGAAGCTATATTCCATTCCTTAGTACTTTCAGAAGCTTAGCAGATATAGTGAATTGGGCAATGACCATTTTTTGTGGTCAATCAAGTTTTGTTCAAACATTATTGTACCGTACTCATGGTAGTGCATAACCCTGTAGGCTAGGGATCATGTAGCACCTGGTGAATATGAGATATTCAGGTTTGATATGAGGAAATGAAAGTAAGCTTTAATTCTATAGATCAAGAATCCTCCCTCCACCAGCATCAAGGTACACCCCTTCAATGGTGCTCAAGGTACTGAATGCAACATATTTCCCTGTTAACCTCCAGTCAATTAACTTTATGATCATAAGGTAAAGTAATAATTCTTTATATAATGATGCATACAGGGTGGGAAGTATTGAAAGGGTTTTCTTTTGATAAGGTTTGAGCCGAGTCAGTGACTTTGTAACGTCAGTCCCCAGAAAAAGCTTCTTGTTACATACTATGGTGATTTTAAGTTAGAATTACTGTACAGTGATTCTATATGGAAATGCTGACAAGATATTCCTCTACTCTCTAGTACTGAGTGACTCATATTGGTGAAATACATTTATACAAATAATCCTTTTTATTTTAAATCAATAATTTTTACAAAACATTATTCTGTCTGGGAAATTTATGTAGTAATTTGTATTTAATCCTTGTAAATTTTCATACACAAATGTGAACATTAAAATCACAATCTGTACCTCTTCCATATCATACAATATATACCTGGTAAATGGGAGGTTGATCCAAGGATGGGGAGGGTAGCCGCATTTCCTTGAATCAAGAACCTTTCACCATCAATGCTAAACATCATTCGACACTTTACTGTAATCTGATTAGCATTACATACTTGAGACGGCTAGTGCTCACCTAAATGGATATGAAAAAAATACCTAAAAAATATGCTTTGTAGTGTGTATACACACGTATATAATGGCTATAGTAGACGCAATACTGGATAAGCAGTGCTGTTATCCTCTCTGATTTTGTTGCTCAGTGGGTAAGAGGGAAGTGAAAATGAATGAAGGAAGGAGACAGTTTTAGAAAGATATGAACAACTATTCAGGGTAAACAAATGAAGTACTGGAAATGAAGGAGTTCAAGGAGGTATGGGGTAAATTTAAAAATGCACAGCAAAGGTTTGTGGGTATAGAAGGGTGGATGCAGGTAGGAAGTAGAATGACTAGTGGAATGATAAGGTAAAGAGGGTGGTAAGGGGAATAAAATAGCACAAGATGTTTTTGCAATATAAAAAAAAAATGGATGAAAGGCAGAGTATATGGAGAGGAAGAGGGAGGTTAAATGAGTGGTGAAGTTATGCAAAGGGAGAACAAATGAGAGAATTGGCAAGCTTTTATTAGCAAATTTTACTGAGAAGAAACAGTTGTGGAGGGATATCAATAAGGCGAGGAAGCCTAGAAAGCAAATTGACTTTGCAGTTAAAAACAGATGTTAGATGGGTAGGTGGAGTTACTGAAAAGATAGAGAGGATATTTTGACGAGTTGTTGAATGTTAGTGAAAAAGGGGAGGCAGTGAGTTCATGCACGGGAATAATATTGTATAGGAGTGAGAAGCCTGTAGCTGTGTGGGGAGTGTGTGAGGCAGTGGGCAAAAGAAAAGGGGTAAAGCGGATGGGATAGATGGGATTAAGATGGAGATGTTAAAGGCAAGTAGGAATACAGTGTAGGAGTCAGTGTGTTTGTTCAATATCTACATGAAGGAAGGGAAGATACCAAAGGATTGGCAGAGTGCATTCACAGTTCTCTTGTACATGGTGAAATGTAAGAATTATTGGAGGATAAGCTTGTTGCATATACTAGGTACAGTTTACGGTAGAATTATTATCGAAAGGGTTAGGGGTAAAACAAAGTAGGATTGCTGAGGAGTAGGGAGGGGTCAGGAAGGGTTGGGAATGTGCAGATCTTGAGGCATATACATGAGCAGTATTTAGATGAGAGTAAAGAGTTGTTTGCTGCATTTATTTATTGAGAAAAGGCATATAAGGAGGATAAAGGAGCAATGTGGCAGAGGCTGCAAATATACAGGAGGTAGCTTAGTGAAAGCATTTAGTTTTTATGCAGAGAATGAGGCTCAGGTTAGGGTATGTAGGAGGGGGGGGGGGATATTTTCCAGTGAAAGTAGAACTCGGGCAGGGATGCATGATTTCACCAGGTTTTATATTTATAGATGGGGTTGTGAAAGAATGCTAGGGTGTTGGGATGAGGTGTGGGAGTAAAAGATATTGGCTGTGATAGAAAGTGCAAGTTATCACAATTACCCTTTGGGGGATTCTGAAGACAAGTTGCAAAGATTGATGGATGAATTTGGGAGGGTACACAAAAGAACATAACAGTAAACACAAAAGGCTAAGGTAATGAGTGTAACAAAAAGTCTAGGCAATAAAAGACTGAATATCAGATTAGAGGGAGTATGAAGTAAATGTATTCAGATATTTGGGAGTGGATATGGCAAACAAGATGAGTCACAGGACAGATGACTGAGAAAAAGGTGGGTGGTGTGATGAAAAAATCTGTGGAAAGAAAAGTTTATATATGGAGGCAAAACATGGAAATGCATCAAAGTATAGTGGTACCAGCACTTTTATATGGGTGAGAGGCATGGATTTTGAACACTGCATCAAGAAGGTTAAGCAGCTGATATGCCATGTTCGAGAGCAATGTGTGGTGTGAATGTTGTGCAAAGAATTTGGAGTGTAAAAATTTAAATGCTGATGTGGGGTCACCAAGGGTATAATTCAGAGAACTTAGGAGGGGTTATCGAGGTAGTTTGGGCATGAAGAGGGATAGATTGATGAAGAGGGTGTATAAATTCAAAGTGGAAGAGTGACCTATTAGCGGCCAGTGAAGAGGCGGGGCCAGGAACTGTGACTCAACCCCTGCAACCACAACTAGGTGAGTACACACACACCTCTCACACACACACACACACACACACACACACACACACACACACACACACACACACACACACACAGGTCAAGCACGTCAAGAAGTTAGAGAAAGTACAAAGGTTTGCAACAAGGCTAGTCCCAGAGCTCGGGGGAATGTCGTACGAGGAAAGGGTGAGGGAAATTGGACTGACGACTCTGGAGGACAGAAGGGTCAGGGGAGACGTGATAACGACATACAAGATACTGCGGGGAATAGAGAAGGTGGACAGAGATAGGATGTTCCAGAGAGGGGACACAGAAACAAGGGGTCACAACTGGAAGCTGAAGACTCAGACGAGTCACAGGGACGTTAGGAAGTATTTCTTCACTCAGAGTCGTCTGGAAGTGGAATAGCCTAGCAAGTGAATTAGTGGAGGCAGGAACCATACATAGTTTTAAGAAGAGGTATGACAAAGCTCAGGAAGCAGAGAGGGAGAGGACCTAGTAGCGATCAGTGAAGAGGCGGGGCCAGGAGCTGAGTCTCAACCCCTGCAACCACAATTAGGCGAGTACATACAAACACATCATTCAGGACTCTGTACACCGTGTACGTTAAGCCCATATTGGAGTATGCGGCACCAGTTTGGAACCCACACCTAGCTAAGCATGTAAAGAAACTAGAGAAAGTGCAAAGGTTTGCAACAAGACTAGTCCCAGAGCTAAGGGGTATGTCCTACGAGGAGAGGTTAAGGGAAATCGGCCCGATGACACTGGAGGACAGGAGAGATAGGGGGACATGATAACGACATACAAAATACTGAGAGGAATTGGCAAGGTGGACAAAGACAGGATGTTCCAGAGATGAGACACAGTTGGAAGTTGAAGACACAGATGAATCACAGGGATGTTAGGAAGTATTTCTTCAGCAGTTAGGAAGTGGAATAGTTTAGGAAGTGATGTAATGGAGGCAGGATCCACACATGGCTTTAAACAGAGGTATGATAAAGCTCACGGTTCAGGGAGAGTGACCTAGTAGTGACCAGTGAAGAGGCAGGGCCAGGAGCTAGGACTCGACCCCTGAAACCTCAACTAAGCGAGTACAACTAGGCGAGTACAGACAGAGACAGAGACAGAGACAGAGACAGAGACAGACAGACAGACAGACAGACAGACAGACAGACAGACAGACAGACAGACAGACAGACACAGACACAGACACAGACACAGACACAGACACAGACACACACACACACACACACACACACACACACACACACTTACTTTTGGGACCAGGAGCTGAGACACTATTCTTGCAACTACATAGGCGAGTTCTCCTTCCCCCCTCCCCACCCTCACACTTACCTGCCTGCCTGTCCTTACCCCACAGGTAAAGTCTGACATGCATTTTCTAATACTGCATATACTAAAGAATTTAAGAGAAACTCAGAACAAATATTTCTTTATTTATATATTACCCATAATTATTTGACATTTGCTGATAATTACTAACCCTGTCCTTGTGTCTACTATAAATAAAAAGATTAACAGGATTGTGAAACACACATCAGCTAACTTTAAGGTTTTCATTTCTGAATATATGTACAATTCATAACTAAATAATTCTTAATTTTTCTTTGGAAAGGCCATTCCATAGAAAAATTGGAAACATCCAGCAAGTCCAACAGCACAAAGCACAAGAGTTGACCCAAACAAAACCTTGTCTACTGGCCCACCTTTCAGATGAATAGGGATGCTGTTGCGGCACTGCCAAAGAGAAAATAAATTTATATTAGCCATGATGATACAACTGTGTCAGTATTGGGATCTTGAGAAATACACGTACAAACTTCCCTGTGTATTTTAACCCGGCAGCACTTGAACATCTGTTTATTGTGCATCTATTTACAAATTCTATGAGCAGTATACCCCTCAAGGGATGTTCCTGGATGCTGGCGAGGAGCTCCTGATCTAAGGAATTGGATCTGTGCTCCAATTTCCTGCATCAGGTCTGAATGCTTTCCATTCTCCCAGGTGCTGCATGACCCCTATGGGTTTAGTGCTTCCTCATGAATGTCATAATGTGAGCAGTATGCCATAAACCCTAGGTGTTAATTTTGTTTAAATTTTTACAAATACTATTTTAAACATTGCCTGATCCAACCTAAGGCATTACAACCTACCAACAATGAAACAGCAACTGTCTTAGCTAAAACAGTCCTACCAACTAACATTTGGTCTCCCCTACATTGTTCTCCCTACATGTCATTATTATGGATTATCTTACTTAATCTCCTTCCATCCTTTCTCCCGACATGAACAAACCATTGGAGTGTCCCCTCCGTCACCTATCAGCCTCACCCCTTTCAACCCCACACCTAATCTTGTCATCCCTCACTCCACCTGTCCTCTGCCCTTCAATCAAAGTCCATTTCTACAGCTTACACTTTCTCTGCTTGAATCTCCCACTCTTGTATCACTTCTGGACATCACCATAGTGAGAAATCTCATTTTTCCACAACACCTTTCAGATTTAAACCTACTCTCATTTCAACTATAACTTAAAGCTCTGTCTACTGTTGCATCCTATTCATCCTGTACTCATTAACAATATATAATTTAATCATGAATCTTTTTAATCTTTATTATGTCTCACCTGTGTTTTACCCATGCCCAATTCATGGGGTTTTCTATACCCCAATGCCTGCCCTTAGGTCAAGCTTCCCTGTTGACTACTTGTTCAACCAAGCTGTTTGTGCTAGCAGCCTGCAGACCCACAGTCATCACAACCTAGCTAATTTTGCACTTGTGAAAGGAAAGTGTCCAGGTTCTAGAAACATCTATCCTTGTTCTATGCTGGTAATATGCAGAAGAATCTTGGGCCATGGCTATTAACACAATGCTTTCTAATTATACCCATAGCTTCCCCGCTCTCCACACTTTCTCCCACATCTTTCACTTCAGCAAATTACAGCAGTATGCATGTTAGAGACTAGGCTCTCAAGTATCTCCCAGGTATATATTATCAAGTACAGTGTCCCTCTCTTCTCCACTTCAGAGAGAACAATCCAAGTGCTCTGAGGCATTCTCAAGAATTTAGAAGTTTTAATGGTTTTATTCAGGCAGTATACAGCCTCTAAATTTTCCAGTTCCACTATATCTCCTGCCTTGAAAAGACACTAAGCATGAAACAATAATTAATCCATGAAGCACCAGGACCATGCCTTGCAGTACTGAACTTTGTACTTTGCTGAGACTGGACTTTTTGTTTACTACCACTATGTGATATATTATTTATTATTTATGTGATATATTTGTTAGAAACGTGAATATCCATTTTCAAGGTCACATTCATCAAATTATACCTTAGCCAAATTCAGGTAGGTTGCATCACCATTTGTTTTCCTTGCAAGGTCTCTGCAATTTGTCACACTGTAAATGCTCCATACAACAGACTAATGAGGAGGGGAGGGGGGATGGGAGGGTGGCTGGTAACGACAATCACAGCAGAGCAGATGGAGAAGGGATTGTTTTGCCATGACAGTAACAATAATTGATAATTATATAACCGAAGGACTAACTATTGTTTAAAAATCAACTGACCAAGCGGATTCTGTTCTGTATTTCCAAAGTTCATCATACAGAGGGTTTATGGTACCTAATTTTAAGAAAATTTTTTGTTATTACTCTACAATGTCCCAGAAAGGCTTTCAAATATTACTCAAAGGTATGTCATACAGTACTTTCCTTTTTCTTTTTGGGCCACCCTACCTTGGTGGGATTTAGCCGGTTTGTTGAAAGCTGTCATGCAGTGACATAATAAAATATAGATACCTGTACAAGGGAACATCTAAAAAGTCATGGTGCAGCTTAGATATGTGTTGCTTGTCAAATACATTTATCTTGTGGATACTATTTATTGGATTACATACTATAATACATGTAATGCTCAAAATCATATTACAAGCTAGAATATAGAGATATACTTATGCCAAAAATACTGAACAGCTGAAAAAAAGTTATAAAACAAAACAAAAAGTTACTTGGCAAAAACAAACGAAACTATATGCTTGCAACATAGAAAATACTGGAAAGATTTAAAAAGGGAGGACTATTTCAAAGAAGGGGATCAAAGACAAGGGAATGTAGACAGACACTAAACATGAAGCTTATGTGATACAAGGATACATCAAATAGAGCCCGAAACTATTCATTATAACTGTATTCGCAGAGAACTGCTAAACCAATATAGGTCATACTGAACCTGATGGAGATATAATCAGGTTTGATCCATAGATGCATAGGTCTAATTCCTTGGCTCAAGAAACCTTTACTGACATCAAGGCAACCTCCCTTTCCTTGAAGGGAGCAGTGTATAAATAGCCAGTCTAGCAAGTGGCAGTAATACAGCAGAGAAGTGTGCTTTTCCATGAATTTGCACAATTTTGCAGTGCTTTCCTTTCAATGGATACATATATAGTCAACAATTTTGACGGCATCTCTGAAACGTGCAGTCAAGACATGTGAGCCCCTAATTCTAATCGCTACGTCGAATACTGCATTTCATCCCAACAGTGAACAATCTCTGTCAGTACAGTGCCTAATGAAGTTCTCTCATTTTAAGTTATTCTTATTCAGAAATCTGTCAATATTAAAATCAAAACTATTTGAAAAATTATAATCACATGGGAGAATTACTAATATTTTAACAAAGCTCATACAGTATTACACAGAATTTTAGGCAATAATTAAGTTAACACTGGAACAAGTCACTGAATTACTATTGTGATTGGTAGTAGGTTTTTAATTAGATTTCAAATTCATCTTCCAACTATTTTATAGTAATGTACCTGCAAGTGGAAGATTGTGCAACTGTTTGGCAGCTAATATGCCAAATATTATTTTAAATGTATCAACAGCAGAACACACAAAACCTTCATCAAATTAACCTTTTTTACATCTTGTGATTCTACACAAAACAGAATTAAGGGGATTTCACCAACATATCCAAGATTAAGTGCTTCAAGATGCCACTTTAATTTATTATAATGTTTAACAGATGTAGATACAAAAATAAATGAAAACTTTTGAGAACAAAGGGATTTCCCTACCAAAATCTAATAGCCAACCACTAGGAAAACACCAGCTTAAAGAATTTTCCTTTTAAAACATTTTTAAATAAAACAAATAAGAAAAATATTTAATACATATTCTTATTTCCTTCAGTCTTTGCTTCATTAGTATTATCATACAGTACTTATCAGATTTGTGGGGTAAAATACACACTATACAGTGGATCCCCGGTTAACGATATTTTTTCATTCCACAAGTATGTTCAGGTGCCAGTACTGACCGAATTTGTTCCCATAAGGAATATTGTGAAGTAGGTTAGTCCATTTCAGACCCCCAAACATACACATACAAACGCACTTACATAAATACACTTACAGTGTACATAATTGGTCGCATTGGGAGGTGATTGTTAAGCGGGGGTCCACTGTACAGCTTTCCACAACATTTAAAAACTATCATTAAGACTTCTAATCCTATGCTTTTCTACAAAACTTACCTGAAACAAACGCATTTTTTCTATTAGAGCTTCAGGAACAGGACCATAGAAGCCCCTATGAGGAGGCTGCTCTTTAGGAAATACAGTGCCTGGGGCATAGAGGATACCTTGAGTCTCTGGGACAGCTCCCATATTCTGAGGTAGAAAAAGAATATGCTGTATGAAAGGTTGTATTTCACCAACAAATTTACAAGAAATGTTTTGTATCTCCAGCAATTTCAGAAAAAAAAAGACAAAAACATTTCACATATACCAGTACTGTACTTAAATAATAAAATATGAGAGGATACTGAACTTTAAAATGTGGAATACTGTATGTACTATGTACAAATTTAATGGAAAAAATCTCGGAGAAGCAATTACAAGTACAAATAGTATAAAACACAGAGAACAATCAAGTTTCAAGCAACTGTGGTCTGGTTCAAAAAAAAAAGGGCACTACAAGTGGAGCAATTTGAAGAGGAAATGGCTCCAACCCAAAATGTGTGCCAAAAAGCAAAATATGTATCCAACTCAAAAATGTGTTAAAACAGCAACTTGCACGAAGATAACCAACCTAATTTAAAATATAAAATATAAATTTAAAATATAATTTAAATTATAAAAATATAATTTATATAATTGGAGGGAGAGAGTATGGAGGAGGTGAACGTATTCAGATATTTGGGAGTGGACGTGTCAGCGGATGGGTCTATGAAAGATGAGGTGAATCATAGAATTGATGAGGGAAAAAGAGTGAGTGGTGCACTTAGGAGTCTGTGGAGACAAAGAACTTTGTCCTTGGAGGCAAAGAGGGGAATGTATGAGAGTATAGTTTTACCAACGCTCTTATATGGGTGTGAAGCGTGGGTGATGAATGTTGCAGCGAGGAGAAGGCTGGAGGCAGTGGAGATGTCGTGTCTGAGGGCAATGTGTGGTGTGAATATAATGCAGAGAATTCGTAGTTTGGAAGTTAGGAGGAGGTGTGGGATTACCAAAACTGTTGTCCAGAGGGCTGAGGAAGGGTTGTTGAGGTGGTTCGGACATGTAGAGAGAATGGAGCGAAACAGAATGACTTCAAGAGTGTATCAGTCTGTAGTGGAAGGAAGGCGGGGTAGGGGTCGGCCTAGGAAGGGTTGGAGGGAGGGGGTAAAGGAGGTTTTGTGTGCGAGGGGCTTGGACTTCCAGCAGGCATGTGTGAGCGTGTTTGATAGGAGTGAATGGAGACAAATGGTTTTTAATACTTGACGTGCTGTTGGAGTGTGAGCAAAGTAACATTTATGAAGGGATTCAGGGAAACCGGCAGGCCGGACTTGAGTCCTGGAGATGGGAAGTACAGTGCCTGCACTCTGAAGGAGGGGTGTTAATGTTGCAGTTTAAAAACTGTAGTGTAAAGCACCCTTCTGGCAAGACAGTGATGGAGTGAATGATGGTGAAAGTTTTTCTTTTTCGGGCCACCCTGCCTTGGTGGGAATCGGCCAGTGTGATAATAAAAAAAAAAATAAAAATTTAAAATATAAAAATATTAAAATGTATTTCTTCAGCTGAAAATGAATATGAAAAAACATCTAAAATTATGCCAAGAAACTGGCCTTTCTAGCTGCTGATGACATCACTGCAGGAACAATAAAATGATAAAGACTCACCGGCAGAGAAATACTTCTTTTTCAAACCATGGAACTGGTGGGATTTGAACCCATGGTGAACGAGTCCTAAAACTCCAGGCCAGTGCATTAACCATTCAGCCAGCTGGCTACAATAAGATTCATGCACTTTCCAGCCTCATGTGTTTGAAAATATTTACATGTGTAGCAATAACATTCTGAATTATTACATTCATGGATAAGAGCTAAACCCATAGAGGTTGTACAGCACCTGCACAATGGGAAATAATAGGGGTTGTACAGCACCTGCACAATGGGAAATAATAGGGGTTGTACAGCACCTGGGGAATGAGAGGAGGGCAGTTGCCATTTCTTGACAGTAACATTATGAAGGAAATTTTTCATCAACTAATTGCATTTTCATATTTATTTGTTGTACAAAAATGAACTGGTACTGAACTTATGAAATGAGAATATAGTAATGTAGTTATACAAAGAGGTGGAATACAATGTGTTAATAAGGCATACATAAACTACCGGTAGATGCATTTCAGTCACTGCACTATCTTAGGAAGGCATTCCTCTATGCCATAACCCGTCCTGTGTCTCAATGCATGTGATTGGATTAGTGAAGAGTGCAGCACAAGTAGATAATGCAGCACTGAAGATTATTTTTTTTTATTATCACACCGGCCGATTCCCACCAAGGCAGGGTGGCCCGAAAAAGAAAAACTTTCACCATCATTCACTCCATCACTGTCTTGCCAGAAGGGTGCTTTACACTACAGTTTTTAAACTGCAACATTAACACCCCTCCTTCAGAGTGCAGGCACTGTACTTCCCATCTCCAGGACTCAAGTCCGGCCTGCCGGTTTCCCTGAATCCCTTCATAAATGTTACTTTGCTCACACTCCAACAGCACGTCAAGTATTAAAAACCATTTGTCTCCATTCACTCCTATCAAACACGCTCAAGCATGCCTGCTGGAAGTCCAAGCCCCTCGCACACAAAACCTCCTTTACCCCCTCCCTCCAACCCTTCCTAGGCCGACCCCTACCCCGCCTTCCTTCCACTACAGACTGATACACTCTTGAAGTCATTCTGTTTCGCTCCATTCTCTCTACATGTCCGAACCACCTCAACAACCCTTCCTCAGCCCTCTGGACAACAGTTTTGGTAATCCCGCACCTCCTCCTAACTTCCAAACTACGAATTCTCTGCATTATATTCACACCACACATTGCCCTCAGACATGACATCTCCACTGCCTCCAGCCTTCTCCTCGCTGCAACATTCATCACCCACGCTTCACACCCATATAAGAGCGTTGGTAAAACTATACTCTCATACATTCCCCTCTTTGCCTCCAAGGACAAAGTTCTTTGTCTCCACAGACTCCTAAGTGCACCACTCACTCTTTTTCCCTCATCAATTCTATGATTCACCTCATCTTTCATAGACCCATCCGCTGACACGTCCACTCCCAAATATCTGAATACGTTCACCTCCTCCATACTCTCTCCCTCCAATCTGATATTCAATCTTTCATCACCTAATCTTTTTGTTATCCTCATAACCTTACTCTTTCCTGTATTCACCTTTAATTTTCTTCTTTTGCACACCCTACCAAATTCATCCACCAATCTCTGCAACTTCTCTTCAGAATCTCCCAAGAGCACAGTGTCATCAGCAAAGAGCAGCTGTGACAACTCCCACTTTGTGTGTGATTCTTTATCTTTTAACTCCACGCCTCTTGCCAAGACCCTCGCATTTACTTCTCTTACAACCCCATCTATAAATATATTAAACAACCACGGTGACATCACACATCCTTGTCTAAGTCCTACTTTTACTGGGAAAAAATTTCCCTCTTTCCTACATACTCTAACTTGAGCCTCACTATCCTCGTAAAAACTCTTCACTGCTTTCAGTAACCTACCTCCTACACCATACACTTGCAACATCTGCCACATTGCCCCCCTATCCACCCTGTCATACGCCTTTTCCAAATCCATAAATGCCACAAAGACCTCTTTAGCCTTATCTAAATACTGTTCACTTATATGTTTCACTGTAAACACCTGGTCCACACACCCCCTACCTTTCCTAAAGCCTCCTTGTTCATCTGCTATCCTATTCTCCGTCTTACTCTTAATTCTTTCAATTATAACTCTACCATACACTTTACCAGGTACACTCAACAGACTTATCCCCCTATAATTTTTGCACTCTCTTTTATCCCCTTTGCCTTTATACAAAGGAACTATGCATGCTCTCTGCCAATCCCTAGGTACCTTACCCTCTTCCATACATTTATTAAACAATTGCACCAACCACTCCAAAACTATATCCCCACCTGCTTTTAACATTTCTATCTTTATCCCATCAATCCCGGCTGCCTTACCCCCTTTCATTTTACCTACTGCCTCACGAACTTCCCCCACACTCACAACTGGCTCTTCCTCACTCCTACAAGATGTTATTCCTCCTTGCCCTATACACGAAATCACAGCTTCCCTATCTTCATCAACATTTAACAATTCCTCAAAATATTCCTTCCATCTTCCCAATACCTCTAACTCTCCATTTAATAACTCTCCTCTCCTATTTTTAACTGACATCTGTAAATTATTTGGAAACTAATATTCAAATTTCTTCAAATAAAAATAACCTAAATCTAATTTAAACCTTTCAAAGTGATCAAACAAACTTATATCCTAAAGTACATAAGCACAATAAGCTTGAAGCCGCTCAAATGTTGCTTCATCAAGTTATCAGCATGAAGATGTTTAAACTTATCAGGTGTAACATTCAGAAATTATCACATGAAAAGCATTACAAATTTCAATTTTTCCAATTTCTTCCAAAAATGATAACTGGGACTTGCACAGGCCAAATCAATCCAAACGTTCCTCTAAGGAAGACTGAAAAGCTTTTAAGTACAATAAGTTTTATGTAAGCTTAGTGTACATAACATGCAAATTTTTCACAAAAGTCTTGAGGGAACACAGATGTTAAAGATAAGTAAGTAAGTAAGTTTATTCAGGTATACACAAATACAGTTACATAGAATTATCATACATAGCAGCATATGTGTAGAGAACCTAGGATAACCCTAGGATAACCAACCTTTTCATAAGTAGGATACACAAATGTTGAAATTTTGAAGCAGATCAAGAGAGACCTGTCTTCACCTATCACATGAAAACAAAACTTGGGAAATGGCCTATGCAGCATTATGCATAAGGCACCACGAATGTTCCCACAATGTAACTATCATACACAACAGTGTATCAACACACTGCAAGTGTTCCTATAATGTAACCATCATACACAACAGTGTAGCAACACACTGCGAGTGTTCCGAAAGTGTAACACACATGCAAATAGTCCTGTGAATCTTGCCCAAGGTACATTACACAAGTGCTTAAAATTTGAAGCCCATCAAATAAAGCGTTCAAATCATGGACAAAAATTTGCAAGAAAGCAGATGAGAATGTTCAGAAAAAAAAAAATTGGAGTCTCCTCTTGTTAAATTAAAAAAAAAAAAAATTATTTTTCAGTTTACCTTTTTTTTACATTCTATTTAAGATTCTCTACAATACTGTAAGAAAAAACTGATATTTTTAAAAAATCAAATTTAATAAAATTAGAAATTTTTGGCAAACTGGCACTCACAAAACCCAAAATTAATAAAAAAAATACTTCCTATTAAGATACACCAACATTTTGTGTCTGAAACCAATCAGAAGAAGCATTCTCTAGATATGACATGGGAGCCTATTTAATAAAATTAGCAAATTGAAATGTACACAGCTCAGTGACAAGCCATTTTAAAAGATGTTACCAACTGTAAAAGTTTGAAGCCACTCAGAAAAGGCATTCTTAAGTAATTTACCTGATTATGACAATTCCAAGGTAAACTATTTCAGTAAAATGTCAAAGTTACACCTACTCACACGTAACTTATGGGTTATCATCACTTTTACAGAACACATCAAATATTCTGAAGTCAAGCAGAAGTATTGTATATTGAATAAAATGAATATCATTATTTATTCAATAAAACTGGTAAATATGGATTTATTCCACCCAATGACAGTGTAAGCCTTACTTTCAGGAAACCACACCCGACAAATAATTTTTTGGTTATGGAACGGATTCCGATTCCAAGTTTATTTTATTTTACTAGTACACTAATAAATTTGCCTGCACACAAACGAAACTTAATAGGTATTATCCTGGCCCTAAGACGCATCAGCCATTAAATTTTGAAGCTATTCAGAAGTGGTACACTGAAAATTATTTACCGTGATTAAACAGGAAAACAAATTTCATACTATATCACATACAAAATTGTCAAATCTGCACATACACATCTGAATTTCTCTCTCCCTTCCCATCAAATTCTTCAGTACCTTTTTTGAATGTCTGAAGGTATGCAACTGAGAATTTCCCAAGTTATCCAAGTCATTCTAGGAGAATGGGATGGGCTCAACAATTTTGATCATAAGGCAAGTGAACGTGTCAATTGCTCCAGGGTTTTGGTCCTCATTACTGCGCACATACATTGAAAATTTGAAGTCAACTGCATGAGGTGTTCAAGTTATGAGCAAAATAAAATTGAAAAGTTGGAGGGTGGAAAAAAAGACAAGAAATAAATTCAGGCAACCTCTCAAAGGTACCCCTTTGAGAATACCTAATTACAGTGGAAACTCAGTTTTCGTTTGCCCTAATTTTTGCTGAATTCGGTTTTCGACGACTTTTTTTTGTCAAAATTTTGTTCCAGTTTTCGTTCATCCGTTGTTTTCCTTAAGTTGACAGTGGTCCGCCGTACCAAATGTGTCTGCCTGCATCCCACACGTTCTGACTCAGTCTGGCTTTGTTTATCCTTGAGCAAGCATCACCCCGCACATTCATCCGAAACAGTAATAATCCATTGCTTTTTGTGCTTGTTCATTGAGTGCGACTGCTAAATAAGCCACCATGGGGCCAAAGAAAGTTCCAAGTGCGAGCCCTTTGATAAAGAAGGCGAGAAATAATAGAATTCAAGAGGAAATTGCCTCAGAGGAGGAGGGAGAGAGAGGGGAGAATGTGCCTTCTTCAGTGATTAAGGACATGTGTGCAAAGTGGAATGAGTTGCAAAGTTTTGTGGAGAAATATCACCCTAACAAAGCTGTTGCAAGCCGTATCTGCAATATGTTCAATGGCAATGCCCTGTCCCATTTTAAGCAAATCTTAGAGAGATGCCAGAAACAGACCTCTCTGGACAGATTTTTTGTGCGACGGGTCCAGCGACTCTCAAGCTGCTCCCAGTGCCAGTAAAAGACAAAGAAGGGAAGTAACCCCAGATAGGGCCTCGATACCTTAAGTCCTTATGGAGAAGGATTCCCCTTCCAAACAATAATCTTTCCTCCCTCTCCCCTCCTCACCATCTTCCATATGCCAACAAGAGTCTTCAATAAAGGTAAAAGTGGTGTTAAATGTTCATTTATCCATTTTCTTAGTCATTTATATTTATTTCTCATTGTTTTCTGTATGTAAAAACTATAGTTATTCTCTATAAAATGTATTTTTTGTTAATATTTATGGACGTCTGGACCGGATTAATCGGATTTACATTATTTCTTATGGGAAATATTGCTTCAGATTTCATCAGACTTTCTGGAATGAATTAATCACGAAAACTGAGGTTCCACTATATTACAAAACAGAAGAAAAAATTATAGTAATACACTAACTCAATTGTAATTATGGTAAATGTAGAAAAAAAACCTCATTCAAGGAAAGTGTATTTTACAGAAGAAAAAATTATAGTAATACACTAACTCAATTGTAATTATGGTAAATGTAGAAAAAAAACCTCATTCAAGGAAAGTGTATTTTACAGAAACGGATAGATTTTGCAATATTGCACACTAACGAACAAAACTGAATTAAATTAATTTATAATTTTTTTGATGGACCAGTTAATCAGTACTTTTGTTCAAAATAATTACACACACATTGTCACTCTTTATGAAATCTGTTTAAGGAATGAACCAATCCTTAATACGGAAAAGAGGCATTTGCTCACTAAGCTACTGACTGTATTTATATATTGTAAGAATACCATGAATCTTAAAGCCAACTATAAACACGCAATTATGAACTTGTACAATTGTTATATTATCAACATAGTTAATGTTAAAACATCAAGTATTAAACAAACCAAATTATACACCCCTTTGAATAATAATGTTTATTTCTATAAGTACATGTATAAAGCATACAAGTTTAGCTGAAATCAATGACAAACTACTATACAGAAAGCCCCTTGTTATGCAGAACACTTCAGGCAAATTAGGTCAATTTTGTCCCCAGGATGCAACCCACACCAGTCGACTAACACAAAAGTACCTATTTTACTGACAGGTGAACATGGACAGCAGATGCCCTAAGGAAACTCGTTCTTATGTTTACATCTGTACCGGTGATCGAC
The DNA here is from genome assembly GCF_038502225.1 of Cherax quadricarinatus. Lineage (NCBI taxonomy): Eukaryota > Metazoa > Arthropoda > Malacostraca > Decapoda > Parastacidae > Cherax > Cherax quadricarinatus. The sequence continues at coordinate 17,331,736 of NC_091357.1, forward strand.
CCATGGACCTCAGTGTGTGAGCTGAGTGCACTAGCAATTGAGCTACAGGACACCTCTATGACAGTTATCTCACCACTGTTCCCAGATCATCATTCAGGTAGGTGACACTCCAATATATTCTGGTGAAGATTTCTTCCTAATATAAATTTAATAAAATTATCAGTAAGCACTAACCTGACCTAGCCTAGCCTAAATCTTTATTTAGTATGTAATACAGTGTAAGTATCACACTTGCTTTATTTACCTATTGTTGGTTAAGGTTTATGATTACTACTCCACAGAACTTAAGCATTAATTTATATTTTACAATAACTATATACAATCTATGTAAACCACAGAATAAGTATTTGTGTAAATTTTTTCTGGTAGATAAGTACGATAAGGCACCTAAATTACTGGGAACGGTTGAAGATTCTGGAATGCAGGCAAGAGATATATGACAATATACACTTGGAAGGTCCTGGAGGAATTGGTACCAAACCTGCACGCGAAAAATCACTCCCTATGAAAACAAAAGACTTGGCAGGAAATGCAACATATCCCCGATGAAAAGCAGGGGCGCCACAAGTACACTGAGAGGCAACACAATAAGTATCCGGGACCCAAGACTGTTCAACTGCCTCCCAGCATACTTAAGGGGTATTACCAATAGACCCCTGGCTATCTTTAAGAAGGCGCTGGATAGGCACCTAAAGTCAGTACCTGATCAACCGGGCTGTGGTTCGTACATCAGCTGCATGCGGCCAGCAGTAACAGCCTGGTTGATCAGACCCTGATCCACCATGAGACCTGGCCTCAGACCAAGCCACATAAGTACCAGCGAACCTCTAATGAATGAACCAAGCCACAGGGGCGTTGACCCCCGAAACCCTCTCCAGGTAAACTACCAATGGTAGAGTAAGGTTAAGTTACATCAGGTTTCGTTAGGTTACATCTTTTAATAATGCACAACAAAATACTATCAATCATAAAGCCAATTTAGTATTGAGCAATTCAAACTATAATTACTGGCCGAAATCCCCCAAGTAGCAGTTGCATACTTTTATATCATTGCTATCAATCAATATTTATTATTATTACTGTCACCAAACCTGTCTCCTGGAATACTCAATGATATCAGGGATTTGACATCTTGGGGGGTTATCCTAGGTAATTTACACATTATTACTCTGTATGATAATTGTACTTATGTGGACGTGTACCTCAATACTTAATTATACCTCCCATTTCAGTGCTGTATGACCACTACGGGTTTAGCGCTTCCTAGCAACACAATTTGTGTGGAAAGCAGAGAGAAGCAACTTATTCTTGGCCACATGCTCCAAAATATAGACAAGTTTGACGGCAAATTACTTACAGTGGGAGTCTTGAGAGAAGAAGAGGAGAGCCGGCCAGTGGCTGTATCCTTCTCGTAGTACATGATGATAATGCTTCACTCTCTTATTTTATCTTTTTCTCCTCTTGACCTCAAGAGTTCTTCGTCTTGGCGTTGTAGGTCTTTCGACTGCCAGAGGTCCACAGCAACAGACTGCAATTGATGTACTCGAGCTTCTGTATCCTGTGCTTCTCTTGTTGTGGTCGATCAGCTGTGCTCACTCATGCTCCCTCATACAAAGGTTCTTTTTTTTGTAAAATATTTTATTGTATTATTAGAAGCTGATTGAGTGTTTTTCTTTTCCTACACACACACATATATACATACATATATTTTTTTTTTCAACAAGTTGGTCGTCTCCCACCGAGGCAGGGTGACCCAAAAAAGAAAGAAAATCCCCAAAAAGAAAATACTTTCATCATCATTCAACACTTTCACCACACTCACACATTATCACTGCTTTTGCAGAGGTGCTCAGAATACAACAGTTTAGAAGCATATACGTATAAAGATACACAACATATCCCTCCAAACTGCCATATATATATATATATTTATATATGTATATATATATATGTAGATATATATATATTATATATATCTATATATATATATATATATATATATATATATATATATATATATATATATATATATATATACATATATATATACATAAATATGTGTTTGTACTCATATGTGGTTGCATGGGTCAATTCACAGCTCCTGGCCCCGCCTCTTCCCTGGTCGCTATTGGGTCCACTCTTTCTCTGCTCCAGGAGCTTTATCTTACCTATATGTGCTTACCTATATGTGGTTGTAGGGGTCAATTCACAGCTCATAGCCCCGTCTTTTTGCTGGTCACAATTAGGTCTACTCTCTCCCTGCTCCAAGAGCTTTATCGTACCTCTTCTTAAAGCTATGCATAGATGCTGTCTCTACTGCTTCACTCTCCAGATTGTTCCACTTCCTGACAACTCTAAGGCTGAAGAAATACTTCCTAACATCCTTATGACTCATCTGAGTGTGTCACAAATGAACCCACGTGTGGAAAATTAAACGACGATGAGAGGAATACTGTATAACTGGACTAATCGATTTGTATATAACAGCACATTGAAAGCCAAGGCTAGCAATATACAATATGTAAGTAAGGTTCAGGAACTAAGGTGCAGGAAGAAATCGCGGCAGAACAAGGGCAGTCGTGTTACCAGGTTTCCAAGATGTTGAACTTGGGTTGTGAAGCAATTATGATTCAATCGAGGATTTTGTACTTATATATGTAATTTGCTGCACATATATATTGAAGAAAATCTCTCTCTCTCTTCCCTTCCCAAACCCTCCCCCTCTTTCATCTCTGTTCTTCCTTCTTTCCTCTTCCCTCCACTTTTCCATTTCCCCCTCCCTCCTCTTTCTCTCTCTCCCTCTTCATTGATTTTATAACCTGTCGAAACAACATAAGGAAATGTTAGATTTATTTCGGTCACTGTGCAATACGAGAAAGGTATGCCCGTATCCCATTAGCACGCCCTACTGAAGGACGATCATAAGACCCTAATACAGCAAATTATAAAAAAATGTATGTAATGTATGTATCTGAATATGCATGTTTATGTATGCATGCTTTTGTGTATGTATGTCAACATATGTATGTGCGCATATGTGGGTGAACGGATGCATACTTGGACAAATACATTCATATGTATATCAGTTACGTGTGCGAATGTATACGTATATGCGTGTATGATAAAATAAGACTATGAACGAGAAGAGTTAATTCCAATGAGAGGTTCATCATCCAAGGAACCGAACCTATCTTTCATTTCCTTGGATTGAACCTGACTGCCTCTCATTCCTCCATCTGCTGTATGACCTCTATAAGTTTAACGTTCGCCCAAGAGTGTAATGATGATGATGATGATAATAATAATAATAATAATACCTTGAAGAGAGCCAAGAGCTTTAGCTCAACACATTAGTCTATCATGTAGCTTAACATCATGAAAATGTTCTGGAGTTGCAGATACGAGGGCACTGAACTGTAATAATCTGACTCTGTTGGAATCAAGGAGCTTTCAGCTTGACCAAATCTTAGACCAACTTCATTTGCATAAACAGATCACTGACAGGAGCGGTAGTCCTCCCGCAATGCCGCTGTCTCTCATTGCACCCACGCCGTGACCTCATTGACTACGCTTGTATAAATATGCCTGTTGTCCATCCCTGTATATTGAGTGAAACTTGTTACACTGTCGAAACGTTCCAGTAAAATTCCTCTTTGCAAACTGTGTATACCTTTTCCACTGTAACAACAGTAGACTTTGGAGGAGGGAAGGGAGAATAATGAAGTACGTGCTGTAAGGTACTCCAGGGAATAATAATAATAATAATAATTTATTATCATTATATTTATTATAATAATTATTAAAAATTATAATAATTAGCCGTATATGACGCTAGAGCCCAAGATACGCATTTATTTATATTGGCAAAAGTTACACAAGGCTTTACCTCTGACATTCATCGCTCTATTCCATCACAGGAGAGAAAAAGGGGAATATGGGAGGAGGGGAGACAAAAAAGGGGAGAGGGAGAGGGTCCGAGAAGAAGGGGAGAGGGTGAGGGAAGAGGAAAGTGAATTGGGGAAGAGGGGAAATCGAGAATACCACGGTCACCTTGAGTCGCAGATCTCCGCGTTGAAATGTAAGCAAAGGATGCGACAGCGGCTGCAAGGAAACGGGTTTTCTTAAGTTACCCATCAATCCTTCCCACCCGCATAGAAAATAAGGATCAAAATAATAATCAGCATTGGATAATATAGAGTGAGAGAGAGAGAGAGAGAGAGAGAGAGAGAGAGAGAGAGAGAGAGAGAGAGAGAGAGAGAGAGAGAGAGAGAGAGAGAGAGAGAGAGAGAGAGAGAGAGAGAGAGAGAGAGAGAGAGAATGAGAGAGAGAATGAGAGAGAGAGAGAGAGAGAGAGAGAGAGAGAGAGAGAGAGAGAGAGAGAGAAGTGAGAAAATAGAGGGAGAAAGAGAGAGAGAGAGAGAGGTGAGAAAATAGAGGGCGGACATTATATGAACAATAAAGATGCAGAGGGAAGGGAAAGGGGACGGAGAAAGCAACGATTACTTTCCCCCTCACCCCAGTCACAAGGTGGGCGAGGGGAGGTAAGAGATGGCCTCAAGGGGGAGTGAGTGAGGGGAGAGAGAGAGACAAAGACAGGGAGGAGAGGGGAGAATAATGGGGAGAGAGAGAGACAAAGACAGCAAGCAGAGGGAAGAGCGGGGGGAGACAAAGAAATAAAAAGGATAAAAAAGGGGAGGGGGCAAAGAAAACAGGTAGAGGGGGGCTAAGAAATGTAGGAAACAGAGACAAAGATATAGATAGATAGATAGATAGAGCGAGAGTTACTTTCTAAACATCACTGTTATTAATAGTGGCTGAATCACTTACCTAAAAAATGAAACTAATCAATGAAAAATCACTAACTTAATCCCATTATAAGTGGAATGGTGTGCGAGTACCAACAAACTGGAATAAATACACCCCATCTCATGCAAAACGTTAGAATAAATCGACTACATTTCGCTCGTTCAAAACATTGTCAAATAGGACGCTTCCATAATGCATTAAAGCCTTTCAAGTTACTCCAACTTAGTTCAATAAGGTTTTCCAGAACCCAAGTCCAGCCTAATGAAAATGTAATAATAATAATAATAATAATAATAATAATAATAATAATAATAATAATAATAATGTGTACCGTTAATATAAATAAATAAAAGATAAAGATGGAGAGTAAATTTATTTAGACACAGGCACACAAATACAATTATAGTGTAAATTACCTAGGATAATCCAAAAAAGGTTAGTGGCTTATTTCCACTGGGATCCTGTCATTATTAATAAAATTTGGCTGTGTGTAAAGCTTTGTCAAGATGATCATTAAAAGCTTGTTCCTCCCTGTGTCTTTTCCTTATTAAAATAAAAGAGATTTGTAGAACGCCAGAGAAGTATTGTACTTACTGATACAATGCTCGTTTTCTATCACGATGGTGACCCGAGCCATGGCACAAGCTTTCCCTCTCATAAAACTACCTTTCCCTTTTCTAACAAAGGAAAGTCGCGAGCTTTTATTGGGACAGCGTTTCGCTCTGTGTAGAGATGTGTCAAGTCTGTGTCTTAATAGGTGTTTACATAGAGCGAAACGATGTCATAATCAAAGCTTGTTGAGAAACTTGTTTTTCTCTATTATCCAAGGCAGCAGATGCCATCACGGGTGCCGTCTTGTTGAGTCGGTTCTTATACACAAGATCTTTAGCGATTAGTTTCGATTATAGTAATAATAATAATAAAGAATTATCAAAGTTAGTTCTTAGTATATATACACTGCAAGACACACCTAATGGTGTATATATTCATGGTTTGACCGAGACTTTCCGCTGACTTACCAGTTTATCCTTTTTAAAAATTAAATATCTCAAAAGAAGTTATTTTTTAGGCTCTCAACATTCTTAAATTAAAGAAACACTTTTTCGTGTCCTACGGATATTATATTCATAAAAAATCTTACACAGGTAAACAATTGTCTCTTATATAATTTTCTAGTCTAAGCTGATTGTGATCATGTTTCTACTCATTACTCCATATTTCTTCAATTCAATTCAATTCAATTCAATTCAATTCAATTCAATTCAAATTCAATTCAATTCAATTCAATTCAAAGTTTATTTTCTATAAGGATTACAATGCTGAGTTTACAGAAATTTGGTTATTGTTTGGTTTACATGTAGTAAAATTGTGATTACAGAGTGTACCACTAGAACCCTTAGCATGGCTAGGCATTTCGGGCATACTTAGTTTTATTCTTAATTGTAAAATATTACAAATTATGAGGTAAGTTGGTATTATGTCTAAGTGACTAAATACTAGTTTGTGAGTTTAGCAATGTGAATGCTTTTGTTTTGGCACAGTACATAGTTTCAGTATTGGAGTATCACAGGATTCATTATTTTAAGATTGAGATTAATATTTCTGTTTATGGTCAAATGAGTGAGCGAGTGTAAGTGTGAACCACCAGGTGGTATTCGTGTAGTTAGTTGACGGGGTGTATCAGGGAGATAAGATGTTTTCTAATGGTAGTTTTGAAGGTGATGAATGTGTCTGCTCTGATTTTCAGTATTTATCCTCTTCTTTTTAATTTTAATTTGATTTTTGCGCGATTATTATATATTGATCAACAGAATTTGCTAAGTTACAAGAAGGGAACAGTTCTGGGTTACCCTTGTATTATTAACTAACCTGAAATTATCTTCATAGTGAAGCACTAAACCCACAAAGGGTTATACAACAAGGCTTAATCCGGGGAAGGAGAAGGTAGCTCAAATTCCTTGGTCCAAGAACTTTTCGCCATCATCTATGGAGTCCCTTGAAGAGTGAATATTTGCTGACATTCATTTAGCTTAGCAAGTCTAAAGGAATAGGAGAACAACTTCTCCATTGAATTAAACATTAATTCACTTTTTATAATGAGTAATAAGTGTCTTACCTTGCGTTCGCAGTATTGATTAATGCCACTAGCTGCACCGGGTGGGATCCATCCTAGATGTTCTTGTAGGGTTACTGACGTCATGTGGATTCATCTCTCTCACTGGGTGTCGAAGACGTTTGTGCAAGTTCTTTCACATCCGTGTTTCTTGTTGTCTCATTGGTCTAAAACTTTCCTTCGTTACACTGATGTCGTGTTGCAGATGATCCCCGATGTCTGACGAATGTGCTTGAAGAGCTGAAAATTCCTTTGCGGTAAGCTGTCTTATAGCTTCACTGACGCTATAATCATCCAATTATCTCACTGATTAAATATGTAAATATTTTATTACCATAGCCAGGACTTAACAGCTCTACTAACAGTTAATACGTATTGATAAATTCATAAACGTAAATTAACGATCGTATCCAGATGTTAGATTTTCACCAAAACTGTTTCAGCAGATGTATAAACAGGAAAGTATATAATACATAAAGGTAGACGAGGCAGGTCCCAGAAGGCAGGAAACATGTGAAGCCTGTCGTACGAGGTTAAGAGGCGGGGCCAGGAGCTGAAACTCAATCCTTGCAACTCCAAATAGGTGAATGTACACACATACATAGTTTTAAGACGAGGTATTTTATGGAGCAGGGAGAGAGAGGACCTAGTAGCGATCAGTGAAGAGGCGGGGTCAGGAGCTATGTCTCGACCCCTGCAACCACAAACAGGTGAGTACAAATAGGTGAGTACACACACACATACACACACACACAGGCCCATGCTAACCACACAATAGATCAAGTGTTTAACAGACCAGTGCCTTTGACAAAATGGTGACTAACACATATTACGTAAATTTAAATTTTCACCAAAACTATCTCAGCAACTTAAATTTACGTAATATGTGTCATTTTGTGAAAGGCACTTGTCGGTGAGACATTTGGCCTATTGTGTGTGTGTGTGTGTGTGTGTGTGTGTATATGTGTGTGTGTGTGTGTGTGTGTGTGTGTGTGTGTGTGTGTGTGTGTGTGTGTGTGTGTGTGTGTGTGTGTACATTTACCTATGTGGAGTTGCAGGGTTGAGTTTCAGCTCCTGGCCCCGCCTCTTAACCTCGTACGACAGTCTTCACATGTTTCCTGCCTTCTGGGACCTGCCTCGTCTACTCTCATATATATTTATTATATACTTACCTGCTTATACATCTTCTTCATCTTGGTCACTCCACTTCCTAACAATCCTGTGGCTGAAGAAGTACTTCCTAACACACATCTCTCAGTGTAAATATCAGTTTAATACCTAAGACTCTACTCAAATAAATTTACCAATTGGAGTGATGACTCACGAAATCGTAATAACACTAATTACGGATGATTTAAGCTAATTAGAAAAAAAAACATATTTACATAAAAGTTCCCATGTGTCTTCGCCTGTATGTGGTTGTTAGAGGAACTGGTCGATAGACACTTGGCCTGCTTTGTTAGTTGTGGATTATGTGTACCTCAGTGTACATACACTAGGGATGTACCTCACTGTACATACACTGAGAGGTTCACCTCAGTGTACATACACTGAGGGATGTACCTCACTGTACATACACTGAGAGGTTCACCTCAGTGTATATACACTGAAAGGTGTGTCTTTCTCTGGTAATATAGTACATTAGGATTTAATTCATATCTTATGGTTTAACCTACCCTCCATGTTAATAGCTAGGAGGATTGCAGTCTTAATAACTCACACTTCCTAAGCTCTAAACCTGACAAACTATGTGTTCTTACTCCGCTGTCTAACAAGGGTAGAATTTATGATATTTGGAAAGCTTGTTAGCTGTGTAACATCTCGGAGGAGAACGGTTGGTTGGTTAATAGAGTTTACTCAGTAATGTTACAGTAATGTGCTGGGGAGTACTGTGCCTGAGGAATGAAAGTTGTCACTGTGACAGCCTACTACAGCCTACACTGACTACTACTACTACTACTACTACTACTACTACTACTACTACTACTACTACTACTACTACTACTACTACTACTACTGTTGAAGCCTATTGACTACACGAGGGTCATTATAGCTGCATGTCACCTGTACTCCACCAGCTTAGGATACTTTAATTCCTAAAATTAATAATATCACAGGACTATCTATTGACTGTGGTGACTCAGGACTATTACCTTGGTGAAGTATTAGACACGTGCAACATCTGCGTATCTATATTTACAGAGGTTTCGCTACCCAGTGTCTTTATCAATACAACTTCAAGACAATAAGGGAAAAGACTGTAGAACTATATACAAAAGACGAAACCTCTACATATAAAGATACCCAGACGTTGCACATGTATCTAATTCTTCACCTTGACGGTGTTGTATACTGTTCATGTGCAACTATTACCGCGGGTTAAATTAGGCTAAATGATTGTCTGATTTGTCGTCTGGTAAAAAATATCAGAGAATCCCAGTAATCATAAGATTCTGAATCTGGTCCTCGACACTAAAGAAAATGATGTGCTTAAAATTACACATTTACAAACGAGCTTCCGTTATCAAAAATTATATATATATATATATATATATATATATATATATATATATATATATATATATATATATATATATATATATATATATATATATATATATATATATATATATATATATATATATATATATATATTTTGCCCCTAATTGTCGTTCAGTTCCTAAATACAATTCTAGGGTGAATTTTTATATTTCAATGAATAATATTAGTAAAAGATTGAAAATAAGCTTTATAGTCAATAAAATGCGGAATTATCATTACAAATGCTGAAATATGATATTTTAAATATATTTTTGGCCTGTAGGGTTAAAGAAAATTCTTTTTAGATATATGTATATACAGTTACATTAGAAATTCAAGAAATTAATCCATAGCTTAGTGCAATCCTCTAGGTAATAATTCAATTTTAGGATGAACGAATTATTTATAATTAAATTATAGGAAAACTAGAAAATATATTTACATCGTTATTTCAGTATAATATATGCTGACAAATTTTTCATCAATGTTTAAAAATACGTTAAATAAATACTATCCATTTATATGAAGCTAGAATTGAATATCATTAATGTTCTCACTGTATGAGAAAACTAAGTTGGGAAATATTTACCGAGAAAAAAATTTCACAAAGATTGTAAATGAATAAACGAATGATTTGTTTACATTGATTTTGGCATCTCTCAGAAATTACACATAATGCCATGTAGTCAAACTCAGCGTCTAGCTTTCTGGACTTTCTCGGAGACTAGCAAACCTTTGTATATATATTTATAACTATGCAGTATAAACTTCACAAAAGGGAACACGCATTTTTCTTTTTAACAAATCTTTGGATGAGAAGACTGAAGACTTTCAGATTCTTCCTTCTACTTCATTAGTTTCCTCTATTATTCCTTGGCCTTGGGAGGGTAGGAGAGAACATAGAAGACACGGCCAACCTCCACAAGTCCCACGAAGCATATAGCTCCGGTAAGAGCGAAGAGGACCCTGTCGAATGGACCTCCTTTAATGTGTACCGGCAGGTCGTTAGGCATCTGTAAAATGATTACATAGTTTTGTATAGTATATATGAATAAACCCCTTATAATGTGTACTGGTAGGTCGCTAAGCATCTGTAAAAATGATTACATAGTTTTGTGTAATATATGTAGTGGTACATTATCTAGGGTGAAAATAAAGGTAGGTCAGATGTGTAACCATTTACGGAACCATATATCTAAAACCGGTGAGCTGTCCTGTTTCCCGACGAACAAAACGCCTCCACCACCTAATACAGCATTTAGTTTGTATACGTATAAAAGTCACTACTGTGAAAGTGATATGTAGTTCGATGGTAGAGTGTTCCCTTCAAGGGGTGCCTTGATGCTAGTGAAGAGCTCTTGATAAAAGGAAGCAGAGCTACTCTCCCCTTCAGTAGATCAAATTTGATTACCTCCCATTCACAGGCACGATATGATCCCTACCAGTGTAGCACCTCCCCTCAGTATAATAAAAATGAAAACAGAGCGTTTGTTTCATAAACGAAGGAGCCAGGGTTCAATTTCCAGACTGGACGAGTTGTATTAGAGAGTCACTTTTCACCTGTTGCTCTTATACACAGCAGTAAATAGACTTGTGGGTGAAATCCTGGGGAAGGAAATGGAAAGACTTTTATACCATATCTTGGGTTGAGCTTTGAAATGAGCTGAGATAGGATAGCAATTTTAACCTGTGAATGAACTGAGGTAGGATAACAATTTTAACCTGTGAATGAACTGAGGTAGGATAACAATTTTAACCTGTGAATGAACTGAGGTAGGATAACAATTTTAACCTATGATTGAACTGAGGTAGGATAACAATTTTAACCTGTGAATGAACTGAGGTAGGATAGCAATTTTAACCTGTGAATGAACTGAGATAGGATAACAATTTTAACCTGTGAATGAACTGAGGTAGGATAACAATTTTAACCTGTGAATGAACTGAGGTAGGACAGCAATTTTAACCTGTGAATGAACTGAGGTAGGATAACAATTTTAACCTGTGAATGAACTGAGGTAGGATAACAATTTTAACCTGTGAATGAACTGAGGTAGGATAACAATTTTAACCTGTGAATGAACTGAGGTAGGATAGCAATTTTAACCTGTGAATGAACTGAGGTAGGATAACAATTTTAACCTGTGAATGAACTGAGGTAGGATAACAATTTTAACCTGTGAATGAACTGAGGTAGGATAACAATTTTAACCTGTGAATGAACTGAGGTAGGATAACAATTTTAACCTGTGAATGAACTGAGGTAGGATAACAATTTTAACCTGTGAATGAACTGAGGTAGGACAGCAATTTTAACCTGTGAATGAACTGAGGTAGGATAACAATTTTAACCTGTGAATGAGCTGAGATAGGATAGCAATTTTAACCTGTGAATGAACTGAGGTAGGATAGCAATTTTAACCTGTGAATGAGCTGAGATAGGATAGCAATTTTAACCTGTGAATGAGCTGAGATAGGATAGCAATTTTAACCTGTGAATGAGCTGAGATAGGATAGCAATTTTAACCTGTGAATGAACTGAGGTAGGATAGAAATTTTAACCTGTGAATGAGCCGAGGTAGGTAGCACCTCTTAGCGTGTAAATGAGCTGAGGTAGGTGTGTCGAAATTTGCCCACACATTTCGCCCAGATAAAACACCTCAATTACTGGGAGCGCTTGAAGTTCCTGAACCTGTATTCCCTGGAACGCAGGCGGGAGAGATACATGATTATATACACCTAGAAAATCCTAGAGGGACTAGTACCGAACTTGCACACGAAAATCACTCACTACGAAAGCAAAAGACTTGGCAGACGATGCAACATCCCCCCAATGAAAAGCAGAGGTGTCACTAGCACGTTAAGAGACCATACAATAAGTGTCAGGGGCCCGAGACTGTTCAACTTCCTCCCATCATACATAAGGGGGATTACCAACAGACCCCTGGCAGTCTTCAAGCTGGCACTGGACAAGCACCTAAAGTCGGTTCCTGACCAGCCGGGCTGTGGCTCGTACGTTGGTTTGCGTGCAGCCAGCAGCAACAGCCTGGTTGATCAGGCTCTGATCCACCAGGAGGCCTGGTCACAGACCGGGCCGCGGGGGCGTTGGCCCCCGGAACTCTCTCCAGGTAAACCCGAAAACTGAACCCCGGGTCGTCGATTTAAAGCCGAATATTACCATTGAGTTTTAAGTCACCTGTTAGATAAGATTTAAGGCAAGGGGCTTTTAACGGCCTCTTTACAAGCGTTTTAATATAAATATTTAGACCTGAATGGCATGCTGTTGATAACAGTGAAAAACACTGTTGAACAAGCTTTTATTGAGACAATAGGTTAGGTTAGATAAGATTCGTCAGGAAACAGGACAAGCGTTTCCAGACGTGGGTTTTAGTCATATGATACCCGCCACTGGAGCGTTTCGTCATCTGACCGAGGCCTTCCGCTGGCTTACCGGTCCACCCTTTTAAAAATATGGTTATAATTATTCTCAATGTTTCGCTCGTTAAGAGTGACAAAGACAACACGTTTCGAAACGTTGTCTTAATGAAAGCTTGTTATGCAAAGCATATTTTCTTCATTATATTTACCTGAAAGAGCCTCATTTTCTTTTTCAAAGCTTCAGGAACAGGAGCGAAATTTCCTCTGGAAGGTACAGGATGGTCAGTAACTTGGATCTTAGTGCCTTGCATGTACTGTATCGTCGGGCCATCAGCACCCTTGCCGAATTTCTGTAATTGTGAAGGAACACGTGTGTATCAGGACATTTTGAATTATTGTTCTGCACGACTCTGAAGAAAAAAATATATAGACCAGAAAGAAATATATCTGGAAACGTGAATTATCAAGCACATAAGGAACGTCAGTTGCATATATAAATTCGGCTGTATTTCAATGCACACAAAATATTAAATATCATTATTGACTAATCCCGATCTACCATCACACTTAAAATAGGATGTAGCTACAAAAGATATATTACAGAATAGGCGTTCATCGAATCTATTCCTAAATTTAATATTTCACAAGGTCAGTGGAGGTAAGGCCGAGTTTCAAGGCACTTCCCCTTCCCTCCCCATGAAGGATAATGGGTATTCAGGTAAGGTAAGATTTGTCAGGAAACAAGTGTTTCCTGACGCGGGTCTTAGGTGATGACCCGCCGTTAGAGGTTTTTGGAGATCTGACCGAGGCCTTCCGCTGGCTTATCGGTCCACCCCTTTAAAAATTATGTTCATAGTTATAACCATTTAGTATGGGCATCTAGGCCGGGTATACAGGTATATATGACGTGCTTTATACCCAGAGTGTTCTAAAACTGTCGAATTATCTTAAAAAAATATTTGAATTGTTTTCTAATGGACTAATAGATATATTCAATTGAGTTAACAGTGTAGCTTAATCTAATTAATTCTGTGAATAGTCAGATGGTTGGTTAATTGGGATTAAAGTATTTCGAACCCAGTCTAAATGCGTCACCCGCTCACCATCAGTCAAAAATACTTTACTAATAAAATAAGTAAATCAACAGCAGTCATAATTGGTTTTATAAGATTAAAATGGTGGCAATGGAAACACATATCAGGAACCAGATATTTAAGATGTGTCTACATGAATGCTACAGTAAGTCGTGTGAACGATTTTTGTTTAATTGTTGGTATTAAGTCTTCTCCATAGCCTAGGATAGGTTTGAGTATTATAATCACAAAAAAGCGCTAAACCTACAAGGGTCATAGGTTTGAGAATACACGCATGGCAACAGAGTATCTATTGCACGTCGGCTCATCGCGGACATAAGTTCTCACGGTCACACACACACTTTACCATGAATCAAGATGGTCTAGGCAATAACATAATACACTATACCCACAGCACGATGCAGCGTACCCACACTTACACTTGGTATTTCCAGAGGAGAAGGGGCGCTTAGCTTTCCTGTAAAATTGCTAAACTTGTAATTCATGGTTGGTGTGTGTGGCAAGAGGATGTGGTGAGGCTGGTGTGTGGGGGGTGATGATCCCTGGTGGTGGGGGGCTGTTGTTGTGGGGGGGGGAGGCAGGGTAGCAGTAGTAAGCAAGTGATGCTAAAGTTTCTGATAAACACCTCACATGCTACTTACAGCAGTTTCCGCTAAACTTCAATGTCACTTAGACCAGGCCAAGCCGAAAGGTAATCGCGATCTATCAGTAAATCGCAAAGTAGTTTCTAGCAGATGACAGAACGAGCAGTATATCTGTTTGTAGGTTAAGATTTAATGAAAATGTAGTTTTGTCTATCTGGCAAAATATTTATGTATTCACCTTATTTTTCTTGGTAATTCTCATTCTCTCTCTCTCTCTCTCTCTCTCTCTCTCTCTATCTCTATCTCTCTCTCTCTCTCTCTCTCTCTCTATCTCTCTCTCTCTCTCTCTCTCTCTCTCTCTCTCTATATAATATATATATATATATATTATATATATATATATATATAAATATATTATATATATATATATATATATATATATATATAAGGAATTCACAAGAGCAGGCGAAATATACACAAACACTGATCTCTGGCTGAAGGAGACTCGAACCTACGAACCTTGGAACAAGGTACGCAGTGCTATACCAATCTACCCACACTGGACAATATCTTCGCGTGCAGCTTGCGCTACACGTTGATCCAAGGTAACCAGCTTTCAGGGAGAAGGCTTACAGCTTTTCATCTCATCCCCTGCATGCATCAGCCTTACTAGAGATTTTAACAATGCAAGGAATTCGCAAGAGCAGGCGAAATATAGTAAGGCTGATGCATGCAGGGGATGAGATAAAAAGCTGTAAGCTTTCTCCCTGAAAGCTGGCTGCCTTGGATCAAAATCTAGCGCAAGCTGGACACCAAGGTATTGGTCCAGTGTGGTGAGAATGGTATAGCACTACGCACCTTGTTCCAAGGTTAGTAGGTTCGAGTCTCCTTCAGCCAGAGATCAGTGTTTGTGTATATTTCTCCTGCTCTTGCGAATTCCTTGCATTGTTAAAATCTCTAGTAAGGCTGATGCATGCAGGGGATGAGATGAAAAGCTGTAAGCCTTCTCCCTGAAAGCTGGCTGCCTTGGATCAACGTGTAGCGCAAGCTGCACGCCAAGGTATTGTCCAGTGTGGGTAGATTGGTATAGCACTGCGTTCCTTGTTCCAAGGTTCGTAGGTTTGAGTCTCCTTCAGCCAGAGATCAGTGTTTTTATATATATATAATATATATAGTATAATCGTATAGGGAGAACATTGGGAAAAGTAGATTCCATCTCACTAAAGTGTGGCTACCCTTGAGTTAAGTTCCTTTACTACGAATAGCATTAAGGTATGGGCTCTTGTAAACAATAAAATTGCAATGATAGAAATATTAAATCATATATAGTGTATAACAATAGAGCGGGTCGCGTTGCTCAACACTCTCGTCCGAGAGGTCAGAAGGTTAAATCCCTTTGCCGAGGATCGATCCTTCGCATTTCACACACACTTATGGGAAAACAATTATATTATTTTGTAACTATAAGCGAGAAGTTAATTTCCGACCTCTTTTACAAGATATTTCTATCTACTTACTCCTTCTACAACCAAATATTGTGGCTTCATCTTAGTGACCTCATCTTGACCATAAACGGGTCAATACAACTGTGCAGAACACTGTAGTTTAGAATTAGGGGACACACTGAGTATACATACAGAGAAATGTATATCTCGTGGTGTACATACATTGAGAGTTCAGCCACTCTTTTAGGGATTAACGTATTCTTGACTGGCAATGAGGAGGTGACTTGCAGCCTTAATAATGCTCGTGTAGTCGATGGCCTTTCAACCTATTAAACCAAGAAACCGAGGCTTAATCAATCGATCACGACTAACAGAATTCAGTAAATATACGTACTCATTTATACAGACATGTATATAATGTATACACACACACGGTTAAATACATATTTATAGACATACACGTTTGTACTCACCTGGGCGAATGATCTGTTGAGCAGCTCAGCGAAGTTGGTTCATAGATTAAAGGTTCTGAGATTTGATTCTCGAAAAGTGTGTGATCTATAGGCAAGTCTCCTTACACCTGCTACCCTTATTCACCTAACAATAAATAGGTAAGTGGGTGTCAGGCGACTATGACGGGTGGCATCCTGGACAGGACGATATGTATGGACAAGTCTCGTTACGCTTTCAGTCACTCATCTAGTTGTGGTTGTAGGGGTCGAGTCACAGCTCCTAGCCCCGCCTCTTCACTGGTCGCTACTAGGTCACTCTTCCTGCTCCATGAGCTTTATCATACCTCTTCTTAAAGCTATGTATGGATCCTGCCTCCACTACATAGCTTCCCAAACTTCTCCACTTCACTGTTCACCAAGCAGTTCATGGGATAAATCAGATTAAAAATTAAAATATTACAGATGGAGCACCACTATCACAGCCGTTAATGTAACTACAAATAAGTAGTCATAGAGTTTTATACACTTATATAAATATACACATTTATTCGCGCAAAATATATTTAAACAAATATGCATGCACTTATATAAATATTGTCACACACACACACCACACACGGTATGTATGTATACACACACACACACGTCTATATATACGCGCATATACACACACACACCTATATATATACGCACATATGCACACATACATAAACATCTATGAATATACTCATATATATCTATACATAAGCACACATACACTTGTATACATATACGCACATACATCTGTATACGTATACATATGGAGATATACATGCAGCAGCATAAACACACAGGCACCCTTCCCTGCTCCTTCCTCCCTTGCATGTCTCCCCTCCTTTACCTTCTCTCTTCATTAGTTCCCCCTTTACTCCCTCCTCTTGTGTTTCCCCTTTCTCTCCCCTCTCCCTCTTTTATTATGTTTTATCTTTATCTATCCTTTCGCTTCTCCAGTATTCTCCTATTTCCCTCCTTTCTCTGCCATTCTCTTTTATTTTAAATTCTCTTGATGTTTATTCTATCTGGAATTATCTTCTGTTTCTTATCTTTAGCGGATGTTTCTTATTCCCCTCTTCGTCTTTTCTGTTATTTCTTCACTCCTTTGTTCGTCTCATTCTACTTCTTCTATTTTTTGGCTCTCGTCCATTCTTCTGTTTCTTTTTTTTTTTCTTTTTTAATCTTATTCCTCCTCCACCTTTCCCCTCTCCTTTCTTCCCTTTGCACCCCTTTCTTATCATCCCTTTCATCTCTCCCCTTCCTCGCTTCCCCTCTTTCTTATTCCCCTTTTATTCGGTTCCTTCCTCTTATCTGGAGCGTTCGTCCCCTTCTCAACCTCGGCGTGTGTTTCTCTCTGTCTATCTATCCATCTATCTATCTATCTATCTATTTAATCCATATCTTTATGTATGTATATATGTATATGTAGGCATGCATATATTAATGCATAGACGAACAAGTGGTTTTTAAAGCAAATAACAATTCTGTAATTAACCTGGGTTCGAACCCGAGATATTTACAGTCTCCCGAGACGCTAGGTAAATTTGTCGACGCCTTTGTCCACTAGGCTACCATGCATGGCAGCCTAGTGGAGGCTGGGTAAATATCTCGGGTTCGATTCCCTGGGAGAATGGTATTGCTCTAGGCCTTTCATGCTGCACTTGCAAACGCTTCTTCAGGAGCAATGCCCTAGAAAGAATAGAACTCAAGACACACCTACAGGTGTGTTTATCTGCCTCTCTCTCTCTCTCTCTCTCTCTCTCTCTCTCTCGCTCTGTCTCTCTCTCTCGCTCTCTCTCTCTCTCTCTCTCTCTCTCTCTCTCTCTCTCTCTCTCTCTCTCTCTCTCTCTCTCTCTCTCTCTCTCTCTCTCTCTCTCTCTCTCTCTCTCTCTCTCTCTCTCTCTCTCTCTCTCTCTCTCTACCTGTACATTTGTCTGTCTCTGTCTCTCTGTCTGTCTGTCTCTCTCTCTCTCTTCCCCCGCTCCACCGACTCTCCCCTTTCTTGCTTTCCCCTTCTTTTTTATCTCCCTCCTCTGTTCCTTCCCCTCGTCTCCTCCATCCACTTCATTGTTTCCCCTCGCCATCTCCCGTCTTTCTTCCCCTCTGTGTTTCTCCCTTCTTTGTGACAGAGGGGACCGTCCCCTCTTTGAGTTATCTCCTGCCCATACATACATACATATATACATACATATGCATACATATATACACTTGTTTATATATTCATCTACATATGTACACAGGTGTGTGTTTACAGATGTGTGAGTTGTGAATACATGGTGTTTAGGTCTGTATACAATGGCTGAACACGCACACACACACACACACACACACACACACACACACACACACACACACACACACACACACACACACACACACACACACACACACACACACAGGAGCTGAGTCTCGACCCCTGCAACTACAATTAGGTGAGCACACACACACACACACACACACACAAAGACTACAGACCTCACTCAGGGAGAAAGACCTTGGGGTGACCATAACACCGAGCACATCACCGGAGGCACACATCACCCAAATAACTGCTGCAGCATACGGGCGCCTGGCAAACCTGAGAATAGCGTTCCGATACCTTAATAAGGAATCGTTCAAGACACTGTACACTGTGTATGTTAGGCCCATACT